>NW_026556494.1:0-35309 GCF_029017545.1 Prosopis cineraria
TCTACTTAGGTTACATTCAGTCCATGCCATCCATCTAGGAGCCACCAAGCCTAATGGCAAATACCTTGTTGAGTTTCAATTCTCCCCTATGGCAACCTTGTCTAATGATCGCTGCCCTCCTCCTACTACTTCCCATGGTTTAATGATGAAGACGACACCATGCTGGTACTAAATGAAGACTGATAATGATAGTTTTTTATATAGTTTCTCCTTTAATTTAGACTTTTAAATATTTGTTTGAGGCTAATTGAATTTAATTATATATTATTTATTTTATTAGCCAATCTTTAATTTTTGGACTTTAACTATCTAAATCTTTGATTTTAAAATATAAATGATATCTTTGATATTTTTGCAAATTGTTATTTAATTTTATTTTATTTGTGCAATTTTCTGGATTTAATTTGAGATATCAATGAAAATTGTTTTGGATAGAAGATATGAGTATACTTAAGATCAAGTTAAGAATCAATTTTTAAAACCTTGTTGATATTTTTTAGGGTCATTTAGTATAGTTTTTAATTAGAGTTATTTAGAGTAGTTTTATTATTTTATTAAATTTTAATTTTTATATAAAAACGTTAAAGACGCGAAACGGGGAGGGAAAACTTCCAAAATTGAAGGAGTGAACGGTTAGAGTTGGGAAACGAGCGGGCTCGACCTTTATGGGCCCGGCCCATAAAAGCGTGAGCTCTTAAGTTCGGTTTCTCATTTTTCACTCTTTTTCTAAGGCCCGACACTTATTTGCAGGGTTTAGGTCTAGGCCCGTAGGCCCTATTCTAAAAAAAATTAAAAATATTAGAAATTATGTTGTACATTGATATTTATTAAATTATATTAAATTAATTTTAAGAAAAATTAAAATTAATAATAATGTAATTTGTGTAGGATCAGGGGTTCAGATGAGCAGGTCCTTCTTGGCTTCAAACGCATGTTCCATAAAAAAAATTAAATAATAATATAATAGGGCTTGAAGGGCCACCCAGGCCTAAACCCTTTCTACAGGGCTTATCAGGTCAGGCTTTCAAGCCTGATTGCTTTAAAAAAAATTTAATTTTAAAGCCTGAACCCTTATTTAAACAGGCCCTCTAAACTTAGCCCTTATTCCTTACTCTATGAACGGCAGAGGCTTGCACACGAGGGGCAGTTGTTCTTGGTCTTCTTTTCAACAATTCTTAATGGCTTCTCATCTAGAGTGCTATTTGATTTTTAGTTTTACGAAAAGTTAATTTTCTTAATGTGATCAATCACAAATTATGATAATAAATTTTAATTAGGGAATATTTTATGTTAACTTTATTTAATTTACTCTTCTTCTCTCTACATCTAATTTTATGCTTTAATTGTTATTGTTGATTAGAGTAAGTTTATTGTATGATTTTTATGTTATATATTTTATCTAAAGTTTTACTTACTATAATCGATCGATATAGTAATATAAGAATAATTTGGCCTAGTTTAAATGATTACTCATGCTTTATTTCTGGTATGACTAACTTAGAACAGTTGTTATGTTCTAAGTTAAAGGAAATTTTAATTCATCTATAACTGAGTTTCTTATTAAATTCTTGAATGATAATTTCAAAAATATACAATAAAACTAAAATAATAAAGTTAAATAAATTCAATTTATTTTGTGGATAAGGAAGATTAAATTTAGGCCATTGTATTGGATTGATTGCACTGTTTATACTTGATAATTTTTTCAGTTGAACTTAATTTAATTTTTTTAAATTAATTTCATCAAAAAAACCCCCCACTACTTATCTTTTCATAATTATAATTTAAATAATTAATTTATTAACTCTTAAAAGGATAATCTAAGTTAACATTTTATTATAAAATTTAATTTTTATTAATTTTAATGTTATTTGACAGTAGTGCAGAGACAATGAAGGATGGCTTTGGTTGGTGTATCATTTAAGGGTTGAATTTAACGGGAAGAAGACTCATTTATGGGTCGAATTAATAGGGAAGAAGACAACCTACATGAGTCCTCGATATAAATAGTCAAATTTGTTTAACAAGATAGGTGGCGACATGTGGCCAGTATTTTGTGCAAATATAACATGAGTTTAGCCTTTCAGATGGATTTAACATGGCCGCACTCATTAAATAAACGTTAACGGTGCTTTTGCACCATGTCTGACCTAGAGAAAAACTTCATAAACTTTTTACCAGTACTTTTTCAATAATTCAAGCTTTTCATTCTTTTGACTTCAAACCCATAATTTTTTTTTTTCAGCCAGACCTCAACAACGGCATTTTCTATCGCACGAAAAAAGTCAAAAACCCAACATTTTCACTTTTTACTGATTATTATTATGTATCCTCAAAGACACCTTAGGTCCCAGGTTCTTGAATGTGCAGAACCAACCTTCCCAAAGACACCTTGTGGATAGAGTCAGTCAAATACAATCTCCGGAGCTACTGGATTTGATGCAGGCAATGACTCGCGTGTTCTCAAGGTACATTTGCTCGAGATTGGGCCCATCCTCTAGACACAAACTTTCTTCAAATAATCTCATGATCGGAAGACTGGAAATCCATAATGTATCTGAATGGATTAAGATTAGGAATACTAGTGGGAATTATGTATTTTCTTGCCCATCATAAATGATTTTCAACACTACCTCAAAGAGAGTATAACTATGTATTTATTTATCACACATCTAAGGTAAAAATTATAGGAGTTTCATGAACAAGCTTGCTGTGCCATCATTTCATCCCTTAGCATCGTGATTCAACCAACTATATACAACAATAGCATTGAATGTTTGGATTGATGAGAATGGAAAATTAGAGAAAGATAAGGTTATTGATTTAAATTTAAATAAAAGGGAGATAAAGTCTAGGAGTCGACCTTCTCTTGTGAGGGTGTTTCATTAAAAGCAATTTCTATGGAATAGAGTTCTTGCTGGAGGAGCAAACAAATCCTCGTACCAACTTTCTGTGAATATAAAGAAAGACCTTAGCATCTAAATCAAATCTTCATTTCTTTTCATTCTTCTCACTCCAAGCATTCCTTAAGTAGCAAGCATATTGACATGTACAAATAGAGGCAACGTAGACAATCTACCGTATAGTGTAACCCTGGTCAAAAAAGCAATTGCTTATCCAGAACTCAGATTAATAGCAATAAGCCAGGGAAAAACAGAAAACAGAAGCATGAGGGAAAAAACAGAGAGAGCAACTGAGTCGAAGGTGGAAAGTTTTTCCCGTGACAAGCACTGTTCTCAAGTGAAACAATAATTGATCAATCACTATTCAAGCATAGAGCCTCCCTGTCCTCACTGAAATTGAAATAACCGAATAAAGGATCAGAATCTAAAGACAGGCATTATAAGATCAGAGTTTGTTTTTTATTAAAACCAGCAGCTAACGCTTGAGCAAAAGATAAGGCCAAGCCCTAGGTACCTTCCTGCACAAGGGGTTAAAAAAATAGACAGAAAACCAACAAGAGGAGCCACGACACAAACAAAATCAGCCTCAGCATGATAATCCACCCCCTCCGAAAAAGAATAAATAAATATATACATATATATATACTATTACTAGGAGAATGATAAAAAGGTTTCAAAAGAAATAATTAATTCAAGTTAAGTTTTAAGTGCAAACTTTAAAAATTTACAACTCATTTTTCAATTTTGTAACTACATTATGATAAATTTGCAACTTATTTTATAAATTTCAACATGGTTGAAAAAATAAAAAAACTATTTTTCTACTAAAAATTTAAAATACAAGTTGCAATTCATCATAGTAGAATTGTAAAATTGAGAGATTGAATTATAATTTTTAAAATTTAACATTTAAACCTAACTTAAATTAATTAATTATTTTAAGACTTTATGTCATTCTCTCGTATATATTTCCTTTTCTTTCTTCCCCACTTTCCATTTCCATCAAAATGAGAGATATAATCGTGTGGAAATAATCCTAATGACATTCAATACTTTTGACATCCTTCATTCGACTTATACTACCTTCCTCCTGCATTTTTTTCTGCATACCTAATAGTATTTCCTCCAGATACATACAGGTTCCTTTCAATATGCCATGTAAGAAGGATTAGTCAATATTCATTAATGCATCTACATTTTCTGTTCAAGCCTAAGCCCCTTCAGGCCTTTACTTCTCTCGACAATGATCACAAATTTCAATCTCACTCCCCACTCCACCCTCTGGCTAAGTCACACTAGCAACTCCTGTTGATCGATGGCTTTTATTCCTACCTGAGAATATATTCCTTCCTGCTGCTTCCATCTGGAACATCTCTGAATCAAAGGTTATGACCATTTCCAAAACCTCTGATGTTCTAAAAAACCGCACAAGTCTAGAAGCACCAAAGGGCAAACGCTGTTCAAGTCAGACAAAATCAGAAAGTTCGCTGCATACATACGAAGGCAGAAAACTCAACAAAGAAGCAATTTCTTCCATTTCCTTGTTTCGACCTTCAAGTTATTTTTTGTAAACCAAGTGTCGGCATCTTTATGTCTCAACAATCTCTAGCTTGATTGATTGGACCTTGTGCAACCTGCCCTTCTGCAACCCTTTAACGAGCTGTAAATCACCTACCAATCCTGAATTCCTGATGCGAGTTTCTCAGCGTCTCCACCACTTGAGACAAAGAGTCCACATTTGCCTATTAAAAAGAGATAGATACGAGAGATTATAAAAAATTACAAGTCAAAACCAATGAAAACCCAAGGTTGTTGAAACCTTGAACACTTTGGTGACAATTGGAATACAGCATAATCATGAGGCCTGTCAAACTTCATGGCCTTTAGTGAAGTGCGATCGTTTCTGTGACATTTTCACAAGACCAGAGACATCGTTCATCATCATTTTTCATTTATTGGCAACCAAAATCATCAAGCCCCCACCCAAGAAATCCCAAGTCAGATTGTAGGTTCTGCCCAGACACCATGAAAATTGAAGAGAAGAAAACGAAAACAGTTTCGACACTCAATAGATGAAAAGGTAATTTAATAGACAATATCCAATTCGAGTATTCTAGAAATTTACACTTTCATCAAGTTGAAATTTAAATAGACCAATTATAAATTTATAACCCAGATGCCCATAAGAAATCCTTTCCTACTTGGCGCTATAATGCCAACGCCCGCACCATAGATCAAAGCCTATAAACCCGGCTCAGAACAAGAGTGCACCAAAGTTCAAGCGCTTGCAGCATTACAGAAATCCAAATTCTTGGCAATGAAATTAGATGATATAGACCTGATCCAACAATCATCAATTCCGACTGAGCTAAACCCAGAAAAAACGAGCACACAGAATCTAAACCATTTCCGCAATCGTATTCACAAATCACACTAGTATGCATGCAGCAAAATTAAGGGAAAAAATCATAAACAAAACGGGGGGCAAATGAAGTTATAAATAAAATAAAATAACCACTTTAAAATCATACACAAATGAGAGATGGTCGCTGAATTCAAAGCAAACCCAGGCATTCAGCTCTGAGATCTTCGATTGCGTAACTCGATCGTCCAATATCGAATTTAAAATAGTACCAATAATTCGCTCCCTCGTCTTTTTAAGGATAAATTTACAGATACGGTTAACGGATAAATTACAGATACACTTAAAACTACAATACGAGCGTTCCAAAGAACAGTCTAATCCAATCTAACCAGGTTATCACTGTCACTATGATTGTTAATGTTACTGTTGATGTTGCTAGCGTTTTCCTCCTCCTCTCTTCCCGCGCTTCAGCTGCGATAACTCCAGCTGGGTCTTCATGAAAAACTGCATTCTCTGCAATTCCATCTCCTTGGCAAATTTCATCCTCTGCTTCTCCATTTCCACAACCTGTTGAATCTTCGAGCTCTCTGCTTTTTCATAAGCTTCCCCGAATTTCAGTATCGCCTGCGTCAATTCCCTAATAGCACTTCCCCAACCTTTATTTTTCGTTTCCACAGGTACAGCATCAGAATTGATAACTCTTGGCATTCTAGGTCTCTTCGTCTCATATGTGCCCGGTGGAAAACTATCACTTGAAACCGGTGACGATTCTCTCTCAGACGGCGACGAATCTGAGTTAACTGGAGCACGCTTCCGTAACTGTATCTTCTGGCTTGGTGTCTTCATCCGAAGCTGGTGCTTCTGCAGTCGTTGATGAGCCTGATATGGATTCTGACTCACAGCACGAATTCCTACCGGAATTCCCAGTGGAACTTTCTGAGTTGACAGACTGTTCGCCGTATTAGCTCCGGCAGCACTGCCACCGGCAGAACCAGAAATTTTCGCAGTCGGACCGATCAACTGGTCCAATCTCTCGTAGAACGGCCATTTACTAGCCCCCCCCCGGCTGCGATCTTGGACTTCTCCAACTTGTACTTCTTCTTCACCGTGTCGATCCGATTCTTGCACTGAATATCAGTCTTGGGGTTTTCCGGTAGTCCTCCCTGCTACTCACGATATCTGCAACCTCCTTCCAGTGCTTCTGCTTCAGATTCCCTCTGCTCAGTTCCAAGTATCTGTCGCCCCACGCGTCGATCAACACCGCCGTCGCTCCTTCACTCCAGCAATCCTCCCTCCCTCCACCACCACCACCATTACCCTTCGGCTGCTGGTGCTGAACAGGAAGCGCCAGTGCCAAACTGTTTTGGGGCGGCGACGGCGCCGGTGCAGCCACCGTGACCGTGATCCGACCGTTGGATTGCGGCGAACCAGGAGATTCACTGGCCGGCGAATGAGGCGACTGGATCTTGTCGTCAGCTTCCATAATGTTCCACCGCCGATTTGCCAAAGTGCACCGAAACAGATAAAGAGAGAAGGGGAGAGAGAGACGAGAGAACCAAATTAGGGTTTCATAAAGTTTTTGCATGACCGGCGGTATGCGGACGCTTATTTCTTTGGGTCTGATTATTATAATTTCAGAAATCGTTGAACTGACGGCAGGTGGAGGGGCGGGGGTTTTGATTTGACGGCGTCCGTCGAGAGGGCATAACACTACGGTACACGTGGAGGGATGCAATTGGATGGCGCCGAAAACTCCGTCTGCGGCAATGAGATTGATTTTTGCCGGCTTGGTAGGGGGACCTTCTGCGTTATTATCGTGCGTTTTAAGACGTTGACGATAAACGCCCATATTTGTGTCCGAATTACCGATGCTACCTACTACGGCAGCCTCCGTTCATATTCCCAGTTTACCCCCACTCTCATCCATCGCTTTATGCTATTTCGCCCTATCAATCTGCTGTTCTTCTTTGTAACTAACATTTTAATTTTTTTAATACAAAACGTTAATATTTTATCAACCTCATTGATAATATTTTGTAATTTTTAAAAATTATTTTTTAAAATAAAATAAACACTAAACATGATGCTAAATATTTAGTTTCCTTTTATTCCCATTGTACTTGCCTTCTTATATAAAAAAAGAGAACGATAAAAGGGTATTAAAATGTTAAATTTTAAAAATTTATAACTCAAACTTTTCAATTTCAAATAATAAATTTATAATTTATTTTTTAAGTTTTAATGTAATTGAATAATAAAAAATTATTTTTATATTAAAATTTAAATTATAAATTATAAATTTATTATTTTAAAATTATAAAATTAAAAGATTGAATTAAAAATTTTAATATTTAATATTTAAAATAATTTAAATTAATTAATTTTTTAAGATTTTTCTATCATCCTTTAAAAAAATAAACAACAATTCTCAAATTTGAAATGAAAGGGTATAAGAAGAGGGGCAAAGAGGTAAATAGGGAGGGGAGGGGACAAGAGAGGAAGGAGAACGGGAGGGGAGGGACAAAAGAGGGAAGGGGGATGCGTGAGTTGTCGGTTCAGCGGTGACGCAGGGAGAGATGGGAAAATCGAGAAGGGGGGAGGACAAGGGGGACACGTGTCGAAGAGGCAGAGGGTGATGACCGGTGGCCGGTTACGTAGAGATGCGAGTGGCCCCGTCCTCTTTCAGCCCACAGCTTCAGCTTTTTCCCCCTCTTTTCCTTTTGGTGTTTCCGGGAACGCGCAGTATTTTGGGGCGTCACGACTCACGTCTTCCTCATTTTCCTCCACTTCTATCAGCCACAGTCTAGTCTGTGATCATCCCCATTCTATTTTTATTTTTTTCCTTTCTGAATTAATAATTCTAACTTTATTGTTCATTCTGCAGCAATCAGCACAGGAGAATTAATCCAAGCTAGATGGGAGGGAGACATGAGAACATTTCAATTTATTTTTTCTGTCTTAATTATGAAGTAAAGTTTTAAAATCATATTTAATCTTAAATATAAGACAGAAATATAGTAATTAAATTGTTCTTAATATTGTCTTCCTTAATTGCACCAAATTGTTGTTCTTAGACACACTCTTCTATAGTCATTAATTCAAGTGAAAGTCAAAATAAAAGTCACATTCTCATATTTTTTAAGTTTAAAGATGTTAATTATTATCCTCCTTTATTTTAAATTATAAAACTTTTTAAAAAAAAATTCATCACAAAATATAAAACTTTTAAATGTATTAAAGTTTTATTAAATACTTTAATTTTAATATTATTATTTCTTCTTAATAATTAATTTTTGATCATTTTTTTTAATATATTAAATTATAAATATTTTAACAGTTTTATTTTTTTTTGAAAATATAAAGTAATAAGTATATTTAGTAGAGTTTATTAATATATGAAATTTTGTTTAAAAATCTTTTATAATTTGAGACGGACGTGGAGGGAGTACATTTTAATAACCATCAAACACCCATCTTGCAATTCTTTTTCTTCTCCTTCTGCATCATTTCTCTGACAAACCATGGTCTCTTTCTATCTTTTCTCCTTCGTTGGCTTCCCTCTCCTTCAACTCTGGCGTCACTTCCACCACCTATCGTCCAGTTAATAGCCTTTCTACTTCTGTAACGGAATACTGTTAAATCAACCAAATGATTGAGGATAACATTATAAGTGTTACAATGATTAAATGGGAAGATACTTTATTGTGAATTACAAACTAAAGTTCACCGTGCTAATAATAGATCTTAAGGTGGGAAGTGGGAACTCATTGATTGCTGCTTATATTTTGCTTTCATGTGCAGGGAAGTTCCGTGTTTGGAGGGCTAAGACTCGTGAACGAGGTTCAGTTGCAGATGGCGGCAACCACAGCATTACCTCTTGCTGGCGATTTTGCGACTAAAATCTCTTGCCCCACTGTAAGTCTTCCTGATCATTTAAACATTCTGGATAAAGATAAACCGAATCAATCAAAATGGCCATTGTTCGTATATGCATATAAACATAAGTCTCGTCGAAGCAAATTATAGTAGCCTTTTACTGGGTTTTATTTACCAAGGTGCAGGCTCAACCAGAAACTCTGCAAATTGTCCAAAGCACCATTGCAAAGCAACTTTCTGTTGACGAAAGCATTGTGACTTTCAAGATTAAATTTGCGATCTGGGTACTGATTCTCTTGACATTGTCAGGCATCTTCAGTCAAATCACACTCTTGCAGTTGTATATTTCCTACGTAATGCGAAGTCCTTTTTCTCACTTGTCCTGGTGCTCAACGCAGGTTGAAATTATGCTGGCTTTGGAAGAGAGGTTTGGGATTTCCATGGGAGGAGGAGGAGCTGAGAACATCTCCACCGTTCAAGATGCTGCAGATCTGACTGAGAAGGTGAAGGCTCAATCCTGAAACCAGACATACTGATTCCGTCATAGATTGAAGAATCATTCTTCGTTCCTATCAGATTTTTTTTTTTTAAATGAAAAACTGAATATCTAAACAAAGAGGCAGAGACAAAATTAGGGATAGGAGTCTCTAACGTGCTCTTCTCTAATATCTTTTATAATTTTCCAACATCCCAATTTCATCTTTCGTTTTTTTAAATTATTGGCTTGTATATAAAATAAGAGATATTTGGATATCTTGATACTTCAAAATGGTAAAAATTATATTTTTTATAATTTTTTAAAGAAAAATATCACAAATACACTTTTTTATTTTTGAAAAATCATAAAAAATATAAATATTCACTATTTTGAGATATCAAGATATTCGAATGTCTTTTATTTTATGTAAAAATCAATGATCTAAAAAAAATAAAAAAAATTAGAACATTAGGGGCATTACAAGGAACATTAGAGAAAGGCACATTAGAGACCCTAATCCTCAAAATTACCTTTTATCATCCTCCATTTCAAAGAGTAATAAAAATTGGAGGATGATCAAAGATTTCACAAATAAAACTTTAGCTATGATCTTTCTTAGCAAGAAGACCAGCAATAAAAAGTGATATCCTTAGAAACTAAAATAATAGATGCATTCCAATCTCTACTTAGAGATTCAAAAGTTGAAATTATAATATCCCTAAATGGGTACGGTTAGGCAACCTTCCTTGTAATAAGGTTAATGACCTCAACACAGTCAATGTAAATTTTGATTTTTATAAATCTCTTCTCCCAACAAATATTCAAACCTTTAAATTAAATTATAAATTTTTGCAATGACAGGTGGGTAGTAAGGAAGTTTACTATAAAAACCAAAAATCCATTCTCCTTCCACCGTGGTTGCTGCTCCCCCACAACAGCTCATCCTATTCTGTAAAACTGAACCATCAGTTGACAGGTATAGCCACTCCGCAGCATCATCATTATTTTGATTTGGAATTTATCGTCTTGCTTCATTTATGTTTATCCTCTCCAAGAGATGCTTGTCTACCACATCTTAAGTCAAAATTTTAGTAGCATCAAAATATTAGAAATTTATCTTTGTTATTGAAAATATTTTTGTTTTTGAGATTCCAAATTTCTCAGCAAGTATAGTATTTGGGCCCCCAATTTTATTATTAAGATTCTAACTAGTCTAATCAACACCTATCAAGCCATCAAATAGATTACAATACTCAAGTTTGAATAATTGGTGCCAAAGATATCTTATAAATTGACAATCTCTTATAACATGCATAGCGTCTTCATTTGCTTCACACCCATAAAGGCGATGCTATTATCAGAGAAATACCTTCAAGCTCTAAGTTCCTTCGTAAGAATTTTGTCTTTTGCCAATAGCTAAAGGAACATCTTCATCTTCTCCGGCACATTAATCTTCCAAATTTTTGTCCACAAGCCATCTTGAAGATCATGTGTACCTACGAAAAGAAAATGATATGCGGATTTGACAGAAAAGAAACCATCAGTAAATGGTTTCCATATATATATATTATATACATACACATATATATTTTTATCATCTCCACTTATCTCACCACTCATCTCTCCATGGCAAAAGGTACTAGTAATAAGTTTAACAATGTTAGGCTCAAACAAGTAGAGAAATCGAGTTCTATCCCATTCTCCATTAGTAGTAAAAAAATTAGCAACCTTTTCTTCCAAATTCAAAAGGCAAAAGCAACAATTTGAAAGAGAGGAATTCCAACACTAGACAAGTATTTTAAGTAAAATTTAGTTTGACGCCTTGACATAGTCTTCTCCCCCAAACCAGACACAAAAGTATCCTAGACTTGAATTATACTTCTCCAAACAGTCAAAGCCACTTGTCTATGCTTAATTTGGGAAAAAATATCATTCTCACATTTATACTTAGAACGAAGAACTTTAACCCATAAGTATTAGGAGAAGTAACAATTTTCCAACACAATTTCATAATGAAAGCTTCGTTCTAACATCTCAAGTCTTTAAAGCCCAATTGATCACTCTAGTAAGTATATAAGATCACAGTAATAAATTATTCGAAGTATTTCAGGTGTTGGAACTTTCAGAAAAGTTACGCTTTTACTAATTTAAATAATTAATAGTTCAAGAAAAATAGGTAAAATGGCTAATTTGATGAAAATATATATAATAAAAACAAATCAAGGAAATAATAATGATGAAAACACAATCACTTGAAATATTGTGGTTTAAGATTTATCCTATAGATTGTTAGTTTCTACCTTTTGAGTTGACTATGATCGAATTATTGTAACAACTATTACTAAATTGTCTTAATATTTTTTTAAATTATTAATCTTTTTTTAATTAGAATTGAATTCACTCCCACGATACCCAAATAACTAATTAAACTATAAGTTATAGTTTAAATCATCATAAATTTTTACAACTATATATCCCTAACCTAATTATTTATATTCATTTATCTAGATTTATGTTCTCTCTTTACCTTCCAATCCATCAAGATCACTTATAGATTTGATTAAATGGTGGCTAATCATAAAATTAACATGAAGAACAAGAGAAATAAATATAATTAAAAAAAGCAAAAATATTCATAAATACAAATGTAAAAAGTCAAAATAAAAAAATAAAAAACTAGCACTCCAATTAGGCTACATCCCTATTCTAATTGGGTAATTTAAAAACAGATAACAAAATCAAATAACACTGTTCTAAAATTTTCAATCATAAAAAAATCATAGAGAAAATTAATGAGTAGGAAAGAAATAATTATAATTTGTAGAACTCATCAACAATTTCATTTTCAACCTTCAAAATGTTTTTACAGGCTTCAAATATCTCATAGAGAATTCTTAAAATACTCAAATAAGTGATTGGATGCTTTTTGGGAAGTATTTATAGTTAAAGTGAAAGTTTTTTTTTTCATTCTTAGTCGATGTGGGACTCTAATATATATATATATATATATATATAACCATTATCTTCAAACATATCTATCACCTGCGCCTTGATTCCCACACACAAATATTAATTTTGATGCATCTTTGGTGATTTGATATATATCTTGCATCATGCTTCTTCAATATATGTGTGTGTGTTTATATATTCTTTTCTTTCCTTTTTTTTTATTTTCTTTTTTTATCTAATATATTATTTTTCTGCAAGATATAAAAAAAATATGAATAAATTTTATATTAAAATTTTTTGTCTTATAATTAAGTGATGAGAGAAAAATATTAAATATTAGTTGAATAGATATGAAATCTTAATAAATATAATCCAATATAAACTAAAATATATACCTATTTATAATTATAAAATATACTCTTATCACCAATCCTCCTCTATTCCTCTCGCTTTTCACCTCATTCCATGACACGAGATGGAGTTTTTTATCTTCATCTCTATCACCCCATGAAAAGGAACAATTAGCTTTCTCAACTTCACGTAGAATTTTTTAGGTATGAGAACACTTTGCATGTGGTAACCAAGGATAACTAAGAGCACCACTTTAAATAAAGTAGCTCTGCCCACAAGATTTAAGAATTTACCTTTCTAACCTACCAATTTGTTTTTAACTCTATCCAAAATGACTTTAAAATAATTATTCGAGATTCGAGTATGTGAAAGTAGGACTCCCAAGTATTTTCCCACATCAGTAAGACTAACTCTCATTTTTTGGCTTAAATCGTTGGCTCTAAAGAAATGGATAAATCTTGAAACACACATTTTTGTTTTTAGTTTATTTACGTTCTGCCTAGAAGCTTCACAAAACTTATCTAAATAGTTATTCATTATCTCAACTTGAGAGATGGTTGCTTCTCCAAACAAAATTAGATCATTCGTAAAGAATAAATGTGAAATCGGAGGCCCATTTTTTGACAATCTAATTGGTTTTCAGTTACCTGTGTGAATCCCATCAAGAATCATATGGCTCAACTTCTCCATGCAAAGTGTGAAGAGATATGGAGAAATAGGATCGCTTTATCTGATTCCTCTTGAAGGCTTAAAATTGTTGGGAGGTTCCGCATTTCACAAGACTAGCATAGCTGGTGTCTCAACACAAGCACAGATAATATCAATTGTTTTGTTGTCCAAACCAACTTATACCAAACATTGCCGAATGAATAATCAAGTAAGTCTATCATAAGCCTTCTCTAAATTTACTTTAATTGCTACAAACCCATTCTTGGTCTTCTTAGTTCTCATGGAACGAATGGCTTCCTGCGCTATAATAATATTATCACAACTTTGTTTGCCTGCTATAAAACTGCTTTGGTATTCCCCCACAATTTTAGGCATATTCTTTCTAATCCTAGCAATAAAGATTTTGAATATGTTCTTATAACTGACATTGCACAGGAAAATTGGTCTTAATTCTTTGATAGTCTCATGCTTGTCTAATTTGAGAACAAGAGTTAGATGCGTCTGATTTATACCTGGAGACTCAGGTCAAGCAAAAGCTCCCTGAACAAGATCACAAATATTACTGCCAAGAAAGATGTTAGTCTCAGCTTTGCCCCCCGCCCCCCTTGAGAATTTTTTTACACAAACAAGAAAGATGTTAGCTTTAGTTCTCTACGGATTGTCATTTTACTCCGAAGTTATATTGATGTTAACAGATCAAATTAATGCACACGGTCATATGTTCACGTGAAGATATTCCATAGAAATTCTTTACAGAACTTCCTTGGGTTTAGATTCACAGCTTGAATGAGATGAGCTTGGACCGTCGAAGAAAAATGTTGGAAGAGTGATTTGGGAATACAGAGTAATTGCATTATGAAGTTCATGATATCTATCATTAAACAAGTAATCCATTCGTATTTACAAAAGCAAAACCCAGTACAGAATGGGAAAAAAAAGAAGAAGCAAAATAAGTTCTAAAAAAAAAAACATTCATGTGTACAAACAGAGAAACTAAAGAAAAATAAGTGGTCAAATTCAGCAAGTCTGCTTTCTTCCTCTTCTCAATTTTTAGAATCTCGTTAAGCCCTGACTTTTCCTGCAAGTACTAATCTGCATCTGATCTGACCCATCTTATTGATAACTGAATGTTGTATTTTTATGTTTGTATGTGTCTCTCTATCTACCTATACACAAATAGACGCGTGAAAAGGATGCCTCAGCTGAATAATATTCTTCAGAGCAAAATATTTCACATCCTCTATCCATCTATCTCTCTCAACGATCCAGAGCACTTATCATTACCCTGTAACGATCAACATAATAGAGCAGAGTTAAGAAAAAGAGGAACAAGGACATGAGTGTCATTTCAACATTACACGAAGATGACCAACCAATAAAACTCAGTCGGAGTCGTAGTCACAACCGGCGACTGAACCGGAGATTTTCCCCTCGAGAATTTCTCGAAATCCTCTCTTGGCGTTTTCGCTGCATGCAAAAATCCCAAACCCATCAAAGGCGTGAACTCAAACGTTGTCACTAACAAAGACATTAACAGAAACGGGTATATGTGATACAGGTCAAAAGGCCCGAATCGGAGGAGAAGCCTCGGAAATCGGAGCTGCGGCGGAGAATGGTGATGATCGGAGAGACGGTTGGGCGAGAGGAATGGTACTTGCGGAGTCTGCTGAGGCCGGTGTCGGGTGTGGGGCCGGCAAGAGTTTCGTCCCAGAGCTTGTGAAGAAAACCCATGATTTGTTTTTCAGCAAAACAACTCAAAGAGGAGAAACCGATGCGACGGAACGACGGAGAGAAGCAGAGATTTTAGGGAACTGGATGCCGAGTGCGGACCATGTTGATGGTGGTTGCTGGGTCAATGACTCAGCATGTCCTGAAGTCTACAAAATTGGTTAGGATGAAGAAATATATTTAAAAAAACTAATAAATGCGCTGACGTAATAACACATAAACTTCAATAAAATTTTAATACTTATCTATTCAATAGTTCGCCTAGTGATTGTACAAATTTTATGACTTTCGACGTCATTTGATTTT
Source organism: Prosopis cineraria (assembly GCF_029017545.1). Classification (NCBI taxonomy): domain Eukaryota; kingdom Viridiplantae; phylum Streptophyta; class Magnoliopsida; order Fabales; family Fabaceae; genus Prosopis; species Prosopis cineraria. Next base: position 15,626 of record NW_026556494.1, read on the forward strand.
AATTTCTGCATGATTTTATCGTGGTTTTATATTAAAAAGAAAAGAAATATATTTGGTTAAAATATACTTTTGAACATATTATACTAATAAATAAAACATTTTATTTTTTTAAATATTTGTTTAAAGAGTAAAAATCTTCCTTCATAAAAAAAAATATCCCTACAAAGTGTCAGCACTCTTCAAAAAAAAAGTTTAGAAGTAAGAACATATTTTACCAGAAAAATAAATATTAGTGACTATTTATTTATTAAAAAAGTTATAATTTCTTGTTTCATTTTTGTAATTGCCAATAAAAAGTAATAATTGTTTAAATTAAAATAGTTATATATATTTATAATATTTAAATTTCAGTAAATCAAAATTTTTCACAATGAAGTTAAAATTGATTGTTCTATTTTAATTATTGTTAGGAAAAATTAGTTATGTTTAAACTAAAATAATAATTAATATTTATTTTGAGTTTAAAGTTCATTTTTTCCTTATAAATGAAGGGAGATTTTTGCTCCTCAAAAAATAATTTAAGAAAAAATGTCTCACTCATTAATATACGGTACTCAATGCTCCTCTAAAAAAAATATAGAGATAAAATTATACTTTAACCCAAATATATAATATCAAAAAAGTTAGATATATATATATATATATATATAATTGTGAAATAGTCATCATTCTTATAAATCATTTTTCAACATGTTCCTTCAAAATAAAAAACTTGAAATTTGTTAAGTCTATCAAAAAATTTAATAAATTCTCAATTTAATTCCTATTAAATATATTGTTAATATCATATTTTTTCCATCAAAATTTTAATAATATGAATTATAAATAGAATTAAAAATTTCTCTCCCTTGCTTTATAAATATAACCAAGGGGGGTGATAAATAATATCTCTTAAAATTAAAAAAAATAATCATTTAGTCTTATAATTTTGACTTAGTTCTAGTTTTACTTCACATGATTTTTTTTCTTTTTTAATACAAAAGAGCATACAAGTCAAAGGAAATTACATAAAAGAGAAGTTCCTTAATCAGTCACTCTTCTTGGGAAAAAGGTGGGGGATGATCAAAGGTAGGGTCATACAAAAATCCTTCAATCCAGTGTGATTCAGTCTAACCCAAGACAAATATGGTCCTGTTCGGTCTAGATAAAAATTGTTCTTTCAGGATCAAAATGACCAAACTCTTTCTTCAAGTTAGACTAGATAAGAGATCGAGCATCTAGACTACTTCATTTGGTTGGTTCTATAAATTTATTGAATAAAATTATAATTAACTTATTAATCATTATTACAATAAGTTAATTTATAATAACAATAATAAGTATTTTTTTGTTTGATACTTGTAAAGTCATGAATATCGAGTAAAATTTGAGCATTGACCAACCTCAGTCTTCTCTTTTTATCAGTGAAATTTGTTGTTAACTTCGTATAATGAACTTTAGACATGTTACAGGTTATTTAATTTGAATAATTTATGTTGTAACTATAATATTTTTTTATTGTTATTGGAAATTGTTGTGAATTTATAATTATTGTTATGATAAATTTTATGACTATAAGTAATTTTATTGTGTTAAAATAAATTGCTATCTCTCGTAGATGAAAAAAGAAAAAAAGGTGAGATGGTGGGCAAGACTGAAACCAATATCCAAATCCTACTGAACCAATTCGGTCCTATTCAACTTTGGATTATGCTAGAACCAGATCAGACTATTAGTTGCTTAACTAAAACCTTTTCATGAAAAGGACCAGACTTTGAATTTGGCTGAAATCCTACTAAGTCAGTCCTTCATGCAGCCTTAATCAAGGTATTAAAATTGACATTTAACATATAATACAAAAGGCTAACATCATCAATAATCAATAATATCTTTAAAGGGATGTAAATCATCACATCCCTTAGTTACAAACCAAATAGCTTCAATACAATCACATCCCTTGAAAAAAATGAGGCATTTTTAACTTAATTACATCTCTAATAAGTTTATTAATTTTTTTAAATTGATATCATCTTTATGTATTTACCTTTATTTAATAGAGTGCCTCACTTAAGGATGAAGAGTTGAGTGATTTATTTATTAAGGGTATTTTCTTTAAAAAAATTATGAATTACACATTAAAAAAACTAAAAATATCTTATATTTTTGAATATCTAATTTAAAAATGACTTATATTTTTAAAAGGAAGGAGTGCAATTCTCTTCCAACAAATCTGATGGTTTAAACTAGTCCATGAACTTTAATTTGGTGGTTAGTCCAACTTAAACTTTATAAATTTGACTTGATTAAAATTTGGTCACTAAATTTTAACTTATAACTCAATTGCTATAATGTTATCTATTTATAATTTTATATATTCAAAATGTCAACCTTGCATTTTTTTAAAAAATTTATTATTAAAGCTTGGTGACTAATGTTACAAATTGCTAAAATTATAGAGATTGAATTATATTAAGTTAAAGTGTATTGATTAAGTTATAACTAAATTAAATTATAAGGATTGAGTTGTATTAAGTTAAAAAAGTAGGGATAGAATGGTTGATTTTTCTAAATTTTAATTTTAAATATGACAGAGCTGTGATATATTTTTAAGCAAGATAATAAATAAAAATAACTAAAATAAATTATATCATATGGATGTTTATTCTTTTTATATTTTTTGTATCTTACCATGATCTAATATGTATGTTTATATATAGGGTAAAGGAGCAAAAATATTGACAAAGTAGTCATTCAGGAGCACCTAATATTTTAAAGTAAGGAAAAGAGCAAAAACGTCCATAACATTTCATAGGTGGATGCAAAAGTGATCAAATCATTGACTTTGATCTAACAATGTTAATTTTGACCATTAAATGATGACTATGCATATCACGTGTCATTTTTTATTGACATGGATTAATAAAAGGATAAAAATATTCATAAAGTCATTGACCAAGAGTAAAAATACTCACAAAGTCGTCAGCTAGAAGCAAAAATATCAATAACATTATCAGAGTTAATGCAAAAAAATCAATTCATCAAATTTCTTAAATATTGACCGTTTCGTTGACACCTAGGCAGAAGTTGACCATTATTTTGTTGACATCGACAAAAAATATTTCTAGATAAAATTCTCTGGAGGTTAATTGATCATTGTATGAACATCATATGAGAAAATGTTGGTTTGACCATTAAATCGCTTGTTTCTTTACAGCAGTGGCGAAAACTATTCGACCATTTTGAACTTATCATGAATGAAATTGCTTAAAATTATGAAAATGTTCTTAAGGTAGGGTGGCGTAAAAGGTGTGTTCAGTTTCAATTTTTAATTGTGCACAACCTATTTCACTATATTTAATCACAAGTTTTGCAAACAAGAAAAATGAGTAGAAAGGGAAAAAAGAAGGGGGCAAGATACATGGTGATGGAAAAAAACCATGTGACATAGATTTTGATGTATTGATCACTATTGCACCTACTTAAGTAACATTATGAGTATTCATACGATGATCGATCAACATCCGTAAAAATTCATTTAGGAATATTTTTTTGTTTACAGCAATGAAAAAATAATCAACTCTTGCTTAAGAGCTAGCTAAACGGTCAACATTTAAAAAATTTGGTAGATTGATCACTTTTGTACTAACTCTGAAGGCATTATAGGTATATTTGTTCTTAATCTATAACTTCATGGGTATTTTTTCTCCTAGACGATAATTTCATGAATATTTTTGCCCCTCTATCAGTTTACGTTAGTAAAGATTGACAAATGGTATGCACAGTTAGCATTTAACAATTGAAGTTAACGACATTAGGTCAAAGTTAATGATTTGATCACTTTTACATCCGTCAATATAACGATATGAATATTTTTATCTTTTCTCTTCCTTTAAAATATTGAATGTCCTTGATTGATCACTTTTTGAGTATTTTATTTCTTTTACTCATATACATAATAATAAACAAATTCATAATTGCGATTAGCTGGTACCGATATTGCAAGGAAAGTAGGGTGAATAGTTAGAGTATTGTGTACGGTGATTAATGAAAATATTAGCCCCCCAAAAAAAGTGACGGTTGGGTCACTTTCCATTTGTATAGCACCTCCTTATACTAATTATAGCAAAGAAACTTGATGCTAGTTGCTACGTCAAGATACTCAAATTTGGGTCTCTCAATGTAATTTGAAAAAATATAATCTTTGATCCTTATAATTTTATCAAGTTTTGTTTTTAATTCTTATAATTTTTCTTTAATGTTTTCAATCCCTATGTGAACTAAAAGCATTGAAAAAAATGAAATTATAAGAATTTGAAAAACAAAGATCACCCAATATCTTTAAAATTATAAAGATTAAAAACATTGAAAAAATTATAATAACTAAAAATAAAACTTGATAAAACTATACCTCTTAGATTTTGGGTTAATCTTTTTGGTAAGATGCAAAATGCATACTCTATTAATAATAGAAATTAATCTCCTTTAAAGTATTGAAAGCAAAACATACACCTATCTCAATTAAATAGCAACATATAGAAACGTAACCTAAGAGGAAAACAATCAAGTAATTGGATTATTCGGTCTTTGCATTTATGAGTGTCATAGCTTATTGATGAAGATCTACCTATGAAAAATAGGCGATACACTTGATAGGCTCTTTCCGGTATATTTTCTGATTATATTTTTTTTTAAGTTATCCACATGTATCTTTTTTATTGGAATTGGAGGTAATTGTTCGAAGTATCTCTCTCAATGAAAATTTAAGCCTTATTCATCATGTTGTGACTTATAAGATACTAATCCTTTCTAGTAAACACTACTAATGTTAAAGTCTTTTTTCTTGCTATAATTGAGTATGGTGTTGATGGTCAAAAAAGAAAAAAAAAAATTGAGTATAGTGTGACCATGAAATAAGTCAAACTAGTGTCTATGCATGGAAATATGAGGGCAATTTGAGAGGACCCACAAGACAGACACTTGTTATCTTATTTTTGGGAGCCAGCAAAGACTTTATGATAGGAATTCAAGGTCGCCATCGCATTGACCCAGTAATGGAGTTTAGTTGGGTCATCTCCGACTCCGATGGGGAAAGCCCCAGTGCTAGTTCCCCAAAACACGCTAAAACTGGCCCACTTAATTTAATTGAATTATCAACTTACTAAATCCCAAAAAGTTTGGCAAAGAAAATAATTGCATTTATTTTTTTTAAGACACGAGAAATATAAATAGAAGTGGTAATTGGTAAATTTTGCTCAACATGGTGAAGCGCCGCTTGGTGGGTTGGGAAAATGGAAACTCAACTTGCCCATCCACTTTATTTTTCTTTGTCTTTTTTAACACTTTCTAGTAATTTTTTGGAACTTTTAAAATTTAATTATAAATTTTTCTCCAATGAATATGTTCAAAACATATTCCCAGCTCTAAATATATTTGGATGAAAGTAATAAAGAGTATTTATTATCTTCGCAACTTCCCCTTCTAACTAGGTTACTATATACGTAGGAATTAGAGTTTAAAATTCTAATTATTTGTTTAAGTAATAAGAATTTCCCCTTATACTCATGTCAATCTGAGTAGATAAATACCTATTGTAGGAGAAAGATGGGGTGTTCTAAGGCACAACTCACAGTGAATAATTTTTGGCATGGAAAGCAACATTAATTCAAATAAGCACATGTCCCAGAATGTTCATTTTCACTTCTAAGTTGAAATTAAAATAATTCAAAGGAGAATATCAAACTCTTCCAAATTACAATAATTAATAGCTTAATGCTTAACAAACAACACCCCAAAAAATCTAAAAAGAAGAAAAAACTAGAACTTTTCATGTTTTATGAATAATTTGACTGAACTTTTATAAACACGCCAACATGAATAATTTTGGGTATTTTTTTCATGACATTTTCTTCCCCTCCTTATGGCTACTGTTACCTCTATCTCCTCTTCCTTCTCTTTTCCCTTCTTCAAATCTTGAAGCTGTTCCCTTTGTCTTCACACCTCAAATTTGAAACAAAACAAAAGGAGGGAAAAAACAATTAAGTATATCCAATTAGAAGAAATCTATTATCCATAAATATCTAAGAACATAAGAAAATACACCTCATTTTCATACAAATTGGTTAGATGACAGATGAAATGTCCAAGCAAAGTATAAATTAAATAAGAACAAGAGTACATAATAGCCAGAGGATACTTCAATTATGGTAAAAGAAGCAAATTTAGGCGATACTGTGCATCATATTAACGCTTGGATGCTTTGAGGTCGCATCTAGCCGTCCCAAAATCACGTCATCGTCAATTACTCTTTCTACTTTTCTAGTCCTTTTTACAAGACCTTGCTAATTACTTTTGTAAACTTAAAGAAATTAGTTTTTTTTTTTACCAACAAAAAATTAGTTAAAGTTAGTTAAATATCACATATCTCTACAATTTTTCAAAATGACCCAGAATCAAACCATTATTTAAGTTAATTCTACACCCTAAACCCTATACATAGCCTCCATAATTTTTGTATCCTCATTCATTGTGATTCTAATTTAAAAGGAAGACATTGGGGAGGCAAATGCACGCGCGCGCGCATACTGAGCCCCATAATAGCAAGATTTGAAAAGCTATGAGGTTGCAGAGATCATATGTGCGAGAAAGAAAGACACACACAAAGTTATTGAAGGCGTGATGCAAGTGAAGAGATTGCTGGGAGTTTCCAACGTTGTTGATGATTTCAGAGTCGGAAGAGTGATATCTTTTTTTGAAACGAGAAAGAAGCAAAGCATGCTGTCCCCTCGGATTCTGATATGTTGTCTGCCTCCAACATCTGTTTAAACAGCTCTTGCTGCTCCTCCTTGCTCTCCTCCCCTTTTTCCTGTTCACATCAATGCTCGCTGCCATCACATCTATTCATATTCAAATATCTTATATCTCCTTTTATATTCAAAATTTATATCAATCTCCTTATGGTTTATTAGAAAATGCATGTATGTGTGATTACTCTTGTTTTTAGGGAACCACTTAATTAAAATTAAAAGTTCAATTATGATGGTTTGATGAGAAGAACAAACAACAAGCAATCTTATCTCACTATATGAGATCGATTTCATAAATTGAATATTATTATTGATTTATTGTATTCCATCAACAATCAAATTTTTTGATATGTTGTTAACCAAAAGACCTCTTTAATTTTAACAACTTTTATTGAATGCTTTTTTTTGTTCTTTTTCCACCCCCTCTTTACAAGATATAAAATCGTCTGTTCTATTTTGTTCTTCTCACTCTTGCTCCTTTAATGGCTTTGTTTGTATATATCCAAACCACCTAATAATTTTTTTTTGTACAATGGAACCTGATAATTTGATATATTTGATGTTGTATTTTACTTTTTTAATTTTATTTATAAGTCACTTCAAATAAGTTTTACTGAAACTAATAAAAACTTTAAAATTTATTAACTTTGTTTAAAAATTTAATAAGTTATCAATTTTATCTCTTTAAATATACAAATTTAATAAGTTTATCAATTTTATCTCTATTAAATATACATACTTTAATAATTATTTTCTCATTTCTCTCTCTAACAATAATGGAGGATAAAAGAAAAATTTGTGATGTAAAATTTAATAATATTAACATATGAATATTATTTTTTTTTTTCTCTTTATCATGTAAATAAATGGTAAGGAGGATAATTTTTTATACGAACTCATATGAATAATTTATTTATTTTCTTCTCTCCTCTTCCTCCAGATCTTCACTATGCAACCACTTCATTTGAACTTCGACCTGCCTCTTTTACATATCTGTAGTTCAGAATTATTTTGTGCAGTACCTAAATGAAATCAAGCATGCAGTTGTTGCTGGGTTCCGTTCCACATCAAATGAAAACAAGGATTATATATTTATGGATTGTTTTTTGCAATATCTGAATGATTTTTTTTATTTAGGACCTTCTATTTCTACTTTTGATGTATTATGGGTTGGTGCTAAAAAACAAATTTACCTTTGATTTAAATGAGATGAGCCAGATTTGCAGAGATGAGCAAGATATCTGGGTTGGTGTATGTTCTTCGATTGTTTTGTTTCATCACACGCTTCCTGTTTTTCAATCAAACCCTTCCTCTTCTTCAAATGGAGTTCAATTTGCTCGACAATTTTTGTCTTTGATCTCCCCTTCAATTTTGATTTTGAATGTTGGATTTCGATTTCAAATGTCAACTTCTTCAATTTTGATCTTGCGCTTGTTCTGCCATAGTGTTTATGGTGATTGCGCTTGACAAGGGAAGGGATTTTTTTTTTTTTTTTGGTTGGAGGGACATTTTGGTATTTTTATATTATAAAATGCATTTTTCAATTAAAAACTATATCCATTTCTATTTACATATCAAATATATTTTTAAAAGTCTATTTCCACCTCACTTACTCTTTCAATTCCTATTCCACTTTCACTTTTATGGATAACTCTTTCATGCTACCAATCTAACCATAAAAGCTCTAATTGTTCGTTTCCGTTGCATCATGGCTCTGGGAAAAGGATGATGCCGTACGGCTGAGGTAGCACGGTGCTACAGATATTTTCTGGCATGGATGGCTTTCCGGAACCTTCTTTCTTTGTTTTTGTTTTATTGATTGATACGGACTGGAATTCAAAAGCTTGTATTTAAGTGAAAATAATTCCTTTCACTAAAATCAATGTCTATTAATTTTGGTTGTTTCTCAACGTGGGCTCTGCCCATTTCGTGGTTTGTTGGGATTAAAACATTAGTCGCACTAATAATAAAATTATTTTTTCATCAATAAAATTGTTTTTTTAGATGAGAGTTTAAGTGGCTTGTACTAATAATAACCTTCGTGAAAAAATTTCATTACATTGCTTGTAAAATTTGAACCCATAATTTTATAAATTATTAGTTCAGTCTTTATTAATTGAACCAAACAATAAAAATTAATTTTTTAAACATTAATTATTTAATTCTTATAATTTTAACTCAATTATAATTTAATTACTAAATTTTAACTCATTGTCACCTGATTCTTATAGTTTTGATTATAACTCAATTCTTAAATTTTAACTCTTACAATTCAATCTTTATAATTTTAATCAGTTAAAATATTAATCTGTTAATGTGTAAAATCATGTTAAGATTAAGGATTAATATTTTAAGTTACTAAATCCTTTTAATCTTTATAAAAATTATAAATTTTAAAATTTAAAAATAATTTTAATTTTTATAATTTATTTTTTAAAATACAAGGACCGATATTTTAAATAGTTAAGAATATAGAGAAGACCAAGTTACAAGAGTTAGAATTCAAAAATTAAGTTACAATCGAATTAAAATTATAAGAATTAAGTTGAGTTAGAGTTCATTAATTGAATTATAATTAAATCAAAATTAAAATGATTAAATAATTAATTTTTCTTATAATACTTTATAGAAACTGGGTAGTATGAAATTTCAAGTGTCATGTTGAATAATATGATACGCTTAATGACATACTTGAGTGACACAATTTCATACCCAACTTAAAAATTAAACACTTAAATTTCAATTACTTATTATTTATTAATTAAGAGACAAGAATTTGGCATTAAGATTATACCAATACATGCTCTGTTTTTTTAAAAAAAAAAACAGAGATCAATACATGCTCCTAAACTATTGCTTTAATATATTTTTTGTCAAGAGAACCTCATTTAGGGCCCCAAAATACAAAAATTTATATTTATGGTGCAATAGAATTTGAAAACACACTACAGGCTTGAAAGCCACTCTTGTAAATTTTGTTGTGGATGAAAAGATGTATTTGCTCTATCTCAATAAAATATTCATGTATGTACAAAATAATGTTCATGAATTCTTAACACAATGTTCATGAATGCACAACATATCTGATTGATATAGTTAAACTTAAAATGAAATGTACAACCAAACAAGAGATGAATAACATAATGTTTATGAATGCACACACAATATCCATCAATTTTTAACACGATGAATATATGTAGACTTGTAACATTTGTATAACATACAATTGATAATGAATAATATATTTTCATTAAAATAATATATTTTAAGTTAATATCCACCAGATGTATTGCACATTTATAAAAATTGTGTTGAGAATTTGCACATATCATGCTATGCATATATGAATATTTTATTGAAACAAGGGAAAATGGTTTTTTTCATTCACAACAAAATTTTAAAAAAAAAATCTTTAAATTTTTAGTGTGTTTTTATATTTTATTGGATCCTAAATATAAATTTTTGTATTTTGAGGGTTTTAAGATTCACCCATTTTTTTTTTGCCAGAAAAAATGTTTTGAAAATTTAATCGGATAATGCAGTGCAGAGTTCTAACATCCCCATTAGACTACTTATGGCTCATGAGTCATGACGTCTCAAACTCTACAATGTATGGAAATAGAAGAAAATTTGTCAATTCATGAAGTGAAGGATGGGACATCGAATCATTTTCCTTTTAACCGATATATTAAAAAAATTTATATTACACAATTTTAAAAAATAATTAATTATAATAACTATATTTGAAAATAAAAAAAAATTAAATTAAAATATTTTATATTAATCAATATAAGTATATATTAATTATTTTATTAATATAAATTATGAGGGATAATTTAAAAAATATATAATAAATGTTTATTAAAATTGATGATTTTGTTTGTAAAATATGCAAGTGAAAAGTGATAGTTTCTCTAATAATAAAAAATAAAAAAAGTATTATCATATAATTATAATTATGATATTGTATGATTTGAATATTATTTTAGTTTTTTAATTATTAAAAATGATGTTTCAAAGGCTAAATTGGACATTCAATCAAAAAAGTAAATGATTCTTAATTTTTATGATTTAACTAATTAGACTAGTGCTTGACCTTGTACTATAATAATTAAATAAAAATAATATTAAATATATATATATATATATATATAATAAATATAAAAAAGAAATCTATGATATGTTAATAATAACATGACTATAAATTAATAATATTATAAATTAAATTTTTTTATTACATTTATGAATTAAAATTTTATAACTTATTAAATATAGGTGAATTTTGATTAAATTAGATATAAGTAAATTAAAAAATATCTACATTTATAATTATAACTGTCAACTCTTATTTTTGACTTAATAGTAGCTTTATTTCAATTCAATTCAGCTCAATTATGAACATGATTTTTTAATTCAATTGAGCCGTTAATAACTTTGGTCAATAGTTGAAATCATTTGATTTAATCTGATTTTTAAATCATTGTTTAAAAGGATCTTTAATCTTTTCATTCTTTTCAAAATATAATTATTAAAGAAAACATTATTCCTTGACTTGATCATTTTGGTTGCACACTAATCAAATTTTGCGAGGTTTCTTTTGGCCATCCAAATTTTCTTGTGTTAAAACTATTTCATAGCTCACGAATACTTTTGCTGGCAACGTATTTTGCAGTCGCGTATTCCTTCCAATTTTAAATATAGGTCATCATTACTTAACCCATTAAAACTAACAAAAGCAGTTAAAATAATCAAATTTATTAGAAAATAAATATCATGCTTAATAAATAGCCCATTTAATAATTAAAATACTACCATTAAATTAATGAAATGGTCGCCTCATGAGTCCTGACTTCTCCATGAAAGTTATTGAGGAACATTTTTCGGGGGAAAAATAATGTCCAAGCTGACTCTAGGGAGAATGACATATAGGAACATTTCTACCCACATTATATGGGGGCAAAAGTGTCACAAAATCACTAAATTAATACCATAGTATTTACTATGAAGTGGCTAAATCACTAAACAAAATTAGGTTTACATAATGATGCTTTTAGATTTTTCTACAACCAACCAGACAATATTTCCTATTAATCACTAACGAGCACATAACTAATATGAGAGTTGTATTAAGTTAATTGGTAGTTTCAAATTCAAATTCAAATTCTAGGCATGTAGTTGTGTTAGTACTCATTGAGAGAGTTTTGCCACTAATGAAATCCTAACCAGTTATGTTCATGAATAATAGTTAATTATGTAAAAAGAACATTTCAATTAGTTAATCTCATTATAATTTCGTGGATGAGAAAAAGTATATAGCTCTAGATATGCAAGTTCCCACCACACATAGGTGTATGCAAAATAAATAGATTTCGAGTGCCAACATGTGTTTGTGTCTATGTATTAATTCGATGTTGTTTCACATCGTTGTGATATATGTGGCTGTCAATTACAGATCAAAAAGAAAAATCTTATAAAACTCATGAAAGAAAAGGAAAAATCCCTAAAGCCCTACCACACCTTCTTTTAATATAGTTTGAGTTTGAGTATCTTCAAGTTTTGAAAATAAAATATTAAATTAATTAAGCACTGTCATCAGTAAAATATATTAAAAAAAATACAAGTAAAACACGCTTCTCAATTTTCATGAACACAAATCTACACGGCTAATCTCGAATTCTATTTAAATATTATATACACCAAAGCGTACAAAATATAATCGGTCTAATTTTTATAAATTAAAGTATGTAATAAAGATAAAAAGTGATGGCGTATCAAATCAAATATACTTGACGTAGAAAGGCATGGGACCAAAGAGCAAAGAGTGGAAGGTTCAGACATGACAAGTGTTGAACTCTATATATTATACATATTAATATAGTCGGAATGTTGGATTGGATTAGTACTATAATATACACATACAAATGTGTGTGTGTGTGTGTGTGTGGAGTTGTGGTGGTGACAAAGACAACAATCTAAATAAAGCGAAAGAGTGATGGCGAGGACAAAGTGAGAATACAACAATGTTGATTTGCTGAGTGCAAGTGGGAGCTGAGGAACATGCAAATCAAAAAAGGAGGGGGGTAGCACCAAAACTTACACATGATATTTGACCCTAAAAAAAACAAAAAAACCTGAAGGCCCTTGATTTATTGAGAAATTCTTGCACAATTTGGTGTATCATATTATTCATGATTGTATATATTTTTAGACTTTTCTATAATAACTTCTTTCCTTATTAAACTTGAGGAATATAATATAAAAATAAAATATATAAAATATTTTAAAATTTTAATAATTAAGAAAAATTTAGATAATTTTTGTTTTGCTAAACACGTCTCACCCCTATAGTTTGTCCGAATTTTTTTCATTATAAATACAATAAAGATTTTCATTCGTGTCATCCCTTTTTTATTATAAATTTTATGACTTTTGTTTTGCTCAATGTTTAGTTTTTTTAAAAAAATTTGATATAGTATTAAAGCCAATTTCATTCTGTGTAGCATACTTTGACCAAATATCAATATTGCTGAAGCTGTTAATTAGAATTAATCTTGTCAAGTCTTTTTAAGTCTAAAAAAATTTAAAGTTGGGCCGCTACTTTAAAATATAAAATCACAATTCAAACTTAAAATGATAGACCCTTTTAACCGCTAAAATAAAATAGAAGACTTTTTAAACTCTTTTATAATTTTTTTTAAATTTTTATATTGAAGAAAAATAAATGTTCTACTAATTTTAAAACCTTTGCCTCATTTCACGAGGATAAAGAAGAAATATATGAAAAGTTTAATACATTTATCATTGATGAGGCTTCACAAGAAAAATGATTAAATTATATTGATATTGATGGCAATAAAAATTATCAAGATTTAATTGATGATGCCAGTAAAATTGAATTGTTATCGGTGTTTATTTTGTAACGATTTTTTTTAATAGACTTAAATTTAGTATTGACTTAAATTTATTTTTTAAATTTAATGCTATCTGTAATAACTTTTTGAGATTTTAAATATATTTGTTATATTTTTAAATAAAAAATAAAAAATAAAAAAATAGGGCTAGAGCTGAATTGATCAAAATAGAGCTCTGAAATATAAATAAATTTAACTGGAACAGCTCGTTTAGGCCTTAATTCTTTAGGAGATCTAATTGACAGCTCTAAACATTGCACATTATATCTAAATCTTTTGAAATCTAGATTACACGAATACTAATACACATACATATATAATCCTTTATAATAATATCAAGTAAAATATAATCATTAATTATATTTTTATTTTATCTATATTTAATTGTCTACCACCTAGTCCCTACTAATAAAAATAGTATCAATATTTCTTCCTTCTCAACCATTATAAGATTACATTTTCACGTTTTTATAATTAAGAAAAATATAACATTTGTTCTTTTATACATTCAAAACTTAATTTTTTAAGGAAAATATAATCTTTGACTTTAAAAGCAAACTAAAAAATGATATTAGTAATAAAAAGCTTAACATTACAAGTCTTAATAATTTTTTTAATTTTTAGTTTTTAAGTATCAATTAGCAATCTAGAAATATCAAACATGTATAAAATTTAAATTTTCTAAAATTAAAAAAAAATATCTTGATACTTTATAAATACATATAAAAATAGTATTAGTATCAGATATGATACTACGGATATGTGAGGTAATTTAAAGCATTGATACTTCATAGCTTGATGTCAATTGAATTTTCCATGTTATTATATGGCTTAAGATTTTGTTTGGTTAGGATAAACTTATAATATTGCCATTAAAATTATTACTATCATTAATATTTTTGAAGCAGCTATAAGCTCTTTAGAATTGATGACAAAGACAGTGGTTAAGTCTGCTAAGATAAATTTGTCTCTGAGTTTGAAGAACATAGCCAAAAAAAAGACTTCATTTATTTTGGAGGTGCGGTGATCAACAAAAGACTTGAATTGAAAATTTAAAATAATAACATTTTTTTTTTTTATACAAATAGCATTTTGACAAGGAAAGCTCGTTTTACATTTGGAAACAAATTGTCCGCTTCATCCATCAATATCAGACCGGCCTTTTGGAGAAATTTGTGGACCGGGCCATACCCTCAAGATGGGGTTAAAGAGTTGGAAAAATGACAGAAAACCCACCTAAATACGTGAATGATAGAAAGTTGCTATCCATTGAAATAATTATTTTTTTTATAACTTTTGAATAGATAAATTTATATTTATATTTAAATTTCATGTATTTAAAAGTTTTTACTTGAATAGTTTAAAATATTTTAAATGAAGAAAAGAGATGAATTAATGTTCTAAACAAAATAAAAAATAAAAAATGACAAGTTTATTTTTAATAAAAAATGATAAGTTTATTTTATTTTTTAATAAAAAAAGAGAAAATATATGAAAGCTATACAAATATTAAAAAGTGAAACGCTGAAGAGAATAATATGTTTGAAGTAATTAAAATTTTAAATAATTAAGATGGTAAAAAATTTTAAAATTATAAATGAATTATACTTTAAAATAGATTTAAATTTTAATCAAGCCCAAATTTAAAAATTTTTGTGCATACAAATAAAAAATTTGATCCAAATTTAAATTTAAATCTTTATTAATCCAAATACACTATTAAGGGAGAATGACCAAAAAAAATACCCTAAAAAAAAACAATTAAGCATCATGATGTAATAATTATTATTTAATTTCGAGAGAAACTTGTTTGGAGTTCTAATTGTTGATGAAATAACGTATTTACCCTCAATAGTTATTATAAGAAATCACTACATTATGTTATTAACCAAATATAATAAAAAATGAGTACTTCCTACAAATTTGTAATTTGCAAATGAACCATAAAATGACTACTTCCTTTCTAAAATATTAAATATGCTACAAAGCTCGAGCCATCAATTCCAAATTTTGTCGATACAAGAATGATTCATGAATGTTTCCCCTCTCCCAAAACATGAGATACATTATTATTATATCATCATTATACAAGAGGATCAAAATTCTTCAGCTGCAAAGAGAATCTTCATGATTTCATTGAGTTCTCAAGGCCTTGATCCAATCAAGTTCAACTCTGAAATCACCAGGTCCAGATCTTGCACCTGGGACGCCACCCTCAGCATTGACAGAGAGAGACATGCCAAGAATGCGAGATGGGTTCATTTCCATCTCTTCATCGATAACGTTCCCTCTCCAAGTAGGTAAATATCGAGCAAGAGGAATCTGATAAGTCAACGAAAACGCTAAGCAAATATTGAAACTGTCGAAATTCACTAACCAAAACAAACGCAGAACCATATGCAAGTTAGAGTATTTCAGTAGCCAGTCTGGGCCTATCATGTTGCAGGGGATTATCACGTGTGGGAAATGAGAACAAACAAACAAAATCCAGCTACAAGTTACTGTCTTGTTTGTGTTCAAACAACTTAAATCAGGGCTTCCAAAACCTGGTTTACTCAGTAATTAACAATTTCAAGCTTATTTTAGCAATGCGACGTAGCATGACTAACAAAAAAGTCTGTAAATGTCTTTCATAATTAACTAAGCAGACATTCTTCTCGGGAATTTGGAGGTTATTGAAATTATAAAATGAATTGGCATCAGGCTTTGTATGCACTAGGGGAAAAATGGGCCTTACTTTTGCAATATACCAGTTGTCTTTGGGAATAAAAACAAAAGCTTGCCACGAATTATCCTCCTGCTCTCCAGGTGAACATACCCAATTTTCTGTGTAGATCTGCACCAAAATTAGACAAGTTAAAGCACTTGGAACTTGGAAGGGTACTTAGAAATAGAATTTAAAGCCTCTGCATTCTCCTAATATTGTATCTTGACTTTGAGAGAGAAATGGCACTCACAGTAGATATATAGCATCTTCCATCTCCTTTGAGTTTCATCGCAATAGTATCGTACGAATCCAAATCTATAAATCCATCAAACTGCAAAGGCACAAAAAACCGACGAACGATGTAGCACAATATTGAGTCGAATGAATATAAAGGAGGCCACAGGGGAGCAGGACAGCAAGACCATGAAAGCATTCTCATATTCAAAACCCAAAGAATGATACTAATATTTTTTTTTTTTTGGGGGGGGGGGGGAGGGGGTTCTAATATTGTTGATGTAGTTAGTGTAAAACAGCTACTAATAATTGTTTTAATTTGGAGAAACAAAATCCAGCATTCATATGGAATCAACTCTAACCATTAGCAGAGATTTCAATTCTACCTTAACAGTTAACAGATCAAGGAAAGAAGATTTATTTATTTCAGCTCTAACTCCAGAGAACCCCCCCTCCCTTCTCTCTTTTAACTGTAGAAAAGAAGCAAACACCTTTTTGGATCGCATTCCACAGAAGCCGCTTCTTATCATATTCCATTTTGAATCCTGAGACACATCTAAAGAAAGGTTTCCCGAGAAGATCCCTATCAGAAGATATCAGATCTTGTAAGGATACAAAAGCAAGTCTTTCACCACTTGTCAACCAACTGCCGCCCCCCTTTCACCAAACAAAGAAGAGTCACAGAACTCTAGCAAATGCCACACGATTTATAAGTGCAAGTGTAAAATATGCCATAGAAATGTGAACCTTGAAGCTTGATCTATGAAGTATGTTTTATGTATTTCCTAAATTCAATCTGCAAACATTAAAATAATCTTACAGATGAAACATGACAGTATATTACCTTTTATTTTTTAAATATTCACTAAAAAAAATAGATTCTATATACGTTTCACTAGGAAAAGGTAAAAAACGAACAAATACTAATTGTAAATTTTTTGGGCAAGAAATCTGGGGTTCCTTATGTGTATAAAAGCTATTTCTCATTAATCCAGCACCCAAATACTGAGACATTATTGTGTTTTAAAGCCATTTGCGTCTATAAAAGTACACAATAACTCAACTTCATGGGTAGTAGTATAGTTTCAAAGGATATGGTTTCTGCTTGAAACCTGTTGCCAATCACAATCAAACAGCTTACTACACGCAGGTAATGGATATAATAGGCAATGATAACAAGAGCAGTCTAAGGGAAAACTAAGCTGGCATTACCACTCGGTCCATTTTCTGATTCAGTTATCTCCAATGATGCCGAGGACAAACCTGGATTACAATTGGTTATACACAGTTAAGTTGTTGTCAAGGCTTTTATATGTAACAATCCTCCATTTGCAAATATAAACATGAATCAATAACCGTTGCATAACAAACATGAAGGAAGCATTGCATCTTCTTCAAATCTAGAACCATGCCATCATGCTGAGAGGTTCTTCAGAGGGTTTGCTCAATCCACCAAATATTTAAAAGATCATATCCAGAACCATTTCATTTAGGTAGATTGGTTGGACGCTCATCCACAATAAACCTTTACAGTTCAGACCATATTTTTTATTTCACAAACATAATTTCGATTTAATTTTCATTCCCAACCATATGATTCACAGCTACTTTGCAAATTAAGATCAAGACTTGCTTTAAGAATTCTGAAATGCAGATTAAAGCTGATACGTAAATATTAAAAAATATATGAGTTAGTTAAGTTGAGGGTTGTGTTTGTTATGTTCATTAGTCAAACATCTATATGTAGGATCCTTAGCCTAAGGTTGTACACTATTGATTTTCCAATGTTCAGAAGGAATATTCGAAATTCTCGCCTCTGTTTCTCTCTTTCTCCCTTCTACCTGTCAATCGTCTTTCTCTCTTTATCATCTTCTATCTTATCAGTAGTATCAAATTTTGATCCTGGGACCTGTGGGTTACGGGCCCACCATACTTCTGCTGCAGTGGTGGATAGAGTGAGCAAATATGCCCGTTTATTGGCTCTTTCTCATTCTTTTTCAGCATCTACACTAGCTCAAGGATTCTTGGATCATATTTACAGATTGCATGGGGCTCCAGTTGAAGTAGTAAGTGATAGAGATCCAGTGTTCATTAGTAATTTCTGGAAAGAGTTTCTTAAAGTGATTAAAGTGGAGCAAAGCTCACTTCTTACTATTCTCAAACAAATGGGCAATCCGAGATACTAAATCAATGTTTGGAGACTTATCTTCGATGTATGTGTTGGGAAAGTCCTAAAGCACTGGCCAAATGGTGGCACAACACTAGCTTTCACACTTCTATTAAAGCTACTCCTTATAATTGCTCTGTGGGCAGAAACTACCAATTTACACTCCTTGCTTGCCTAGAGGCTGTAGGTCGCAGTTTTGAAGCTAGAGAGCGAATGATTGGGGTTCTAAAGCATCACCTACACAGGGAAACAAGCCAAATGAAGGAGAAGGCTGATTTAAAGTGATCTGATTGAGAGTTTGAAGTTGGGCAGTGGATTTTCTTGAAGTTACAGCCTTATAGGCAGATCTCTCTTGCCTCTAGAAGCACTCATAAGTTGGCAAACAAGGTATTTTGGGCCCTGTAAGGTGCTAAGAAGATCAGGGAAGGTTGCCTACAAGCTGGAATTGCCTCATGAATTTAGAATTTATTCCACGTTTCATGTGTCTCTCCTCAAGTTGTGTCCAGATCCTTTAGTGAAGCAAAGCCATCCACCTGAAGATTGGCCAGAGGTTCCAAAATTGTTATTTCTAAGAAATATTGAATAAAAGAGTGGGAAGGAAGAAAGGCAGAATCATCACAGAGATTTTGGTCCAGTGGAGAGGCTTGCCTGATGAAGAAGCTACTTGGATGTCTCAATTTAATTTTCAGAGACAGTTTCCAATTTTCCTATTGCTGACCCTTGAGGACAAGGGTGTTTTAGGGTGGAAGTACTGATATGTAAAAATAATAAATATATATGACTTATGAGTTAGTTAGGTTGAGGATTATGTTCAGTAGTCAGACATCTATATATAGGATCCTTAGCCTAAGGTTGTAGGCTATTGATTTTCTAATGTTCAGAA
>NW_026556495.1:0-35309 GCF_029017545.1 Prosopis cineraria
TTGTAGCTTTGAGAAGAGCTACCTTGAGACAAATGAGGTGGAGGGTCACGGCAAGGTGTTTTGATAGGATCCTCTTTGTTGATTATCTTGTAAGCCACATTTGGATTTGAATGGGAGAAATTAGGAGATGGTCTCTCCATGAAGGTTGTAAGTATTAGAAAAGCTCCTTGCCCTTGCCTCCCACCATAGGATTGTTTTCCATTATAGATAGCATTTACTTGTTCAAAACTTAATAGGACAATTGCTTTCTACATGCATAGGTGAGTCACAAAAAGTATAAGAATAAGGGACAAGTGCTTGAGAAGTACTTACATTGCTCACTTGAGATATTTTGGAGCCAACATTGCTCCTCCCAATCTTGGCAGCTAGCAAGTCCACATATGAATCATTAAGAACTGAGGAACCTACCATATTCACATTTCTCTTTTCCCTTGTAGAGTATTGAGCACCACTTGAAGCCATCTTGTCAATTAGTTCCCAAGCCTTAAGGAAGTGAGGTCAATCAAGCATCCACCACTAGCGGCATCAATGTTAACTTTGTCTCTTGGAATTAAGCCCTCATAGAAATATTGGACTAAATTCTCACTAGAAATTTGATGGTGTGGGCATTTAGCCAAAGGCTTTGGAATCTAGTCCAATACTCATAGAGACTCTCATCCTCTCCTTGTTGGACCCCATAGATTTGCTTTCTCAAATTGGTGACCTTGGAATTTGGAAAGAATTTATTTAAGAAGAGTCTTCTTAGCTCAGCCCATGTGCTCACTTTCACATAAGAAGGGTAGTTGAAATACCATTCCTTTGCTAAACCTTCAAGAGAAAATACAAAAGCCTTAGCTTGAACATCATCAACATTTACATGCATAGGCTTCATAGTATCACAAACCAATAGGAAAGTATGCAAAAACCTGTGACAATCCTCTCCTGGTAACCCATGAAATTTAGGCAATGCATTAATCAAGGAGGATTTAATTTCAAATTGAACATAGTAGGAGGAACATATAAGCCATAAGGATTATCATGCCAATTAGGCTGAGTTAATTGCCTAATGCTCCTCTCCTCTCTAGGGTTATGCAAGCCTTCAAATTCATTATTAACATGGCCATCATCATGCAAATTCTCATTCCCATTCCCATGGCCCTCATTATGCACATGATCATGTCCTAAGATACCTTCCATTGTTGAATTACAAACCAAATGAGAATCAAGAATAGGTTGTGATCTTCTCAATCTAGAAATAGTTCTTTCAATTTCTAGATCTAATTCAACAAAAGAGGTATGTTTTCTTCGGGTCATGCACTAATCAAGCTCAAGAAAATTAAGAATAAAGAACAAACTAAACTAAAATGCAAATCCACATGATAAATTCCCCTGAAACTTTTATGAGAAACACAAGAGATATACAGGCAAATTATATAAACTTTTAGATTAAAAATCCTTCCCAATCGTTCCCAGAATTTTTCATAAGTTGGTCCTCAAGTCTGGAGAAACAGGATTTCGTCCAGAAGACCTTCAGAGATTCTAACAAACTTTCAAATAGGAAAATGGAAAAGTTGAAGAAAATCCTAAACACAAGAAACAAAGAGAAGACAGCGATAAGAAAAATGAAACTGGAATCAATCAATTTGAACGCACAAAGAGGAAGATATGCTAACTCAAAGTTGAAACAGGGTTTTGGGAATCCTCTGTAATGGCTCCCTGGACCTTGTTAGATTGTAAAATTTCCACAGGACACTTCCCACGTCCAAAATTGACCAAACCAATTTTAAAGTGAAGCTAGGATATAGAGCTTTCAATGAAATAAATTCCACGTTCAAATTCCCTCAGACTCATTCCCAGTTAATTTTTCAATTTCAGACAGAGACACTAGAAACAGAGTATTTTCAGCTCTACACCAAACCAACGAAAATTGCACTAAATTTTTTTTCTTTTTCAAAACAGAATAAAAACAGTCAAACACACAAAAAAACACTAAACAAGACACAAAAAACAAATTTTTATAATTTTTCAAAAGATTTTCCAGGAACACTAAAGTAAATTAAGTACTAAACAACCTTAGAATTAAACTTAAACCATTCCCCGGCAACGGCGCCAAAATTTTGATAGGAAATTAGTCGCTTATCCTCAAAATTACACTGAAGCTAACCCTAATGCAATATAGGGCCAACCCTAGGTCATCTCCCAAGGAATGGTTTTAAGTCTAATTGAAAGTTATCTAGTGAAATAAATCAACCAAAGTTTGTAGGAATTTAGTTATCTAGCTAATTATCTAAACTAATTACCTAATATGCAAGTAATTAAAATGCTAGTGAAAGTGAGTGAAATGAACTTCCCTTTTTACAATAATGGAACCCTAGAGATTAGTTGATTTTGGACTCATTATCTTCTCATGATTAGGCTAAGTTTAGCTTCCCTTTCCTCTTGACTAAAACTGTCATGACTTAAGAAAATTATCCTAAGCCAATTAACCTAATTAGCTAACCTCCCTAGGTCTTAGATTAAAGTCCCTAGTTCAATTAACCAATTGGTGAAGACATTAGCCAAGTGATTCACTCAAAATCCTCTCTCAACAGCCATGGTCAAACACATAAATTGAGCAACCACAAGATTATGTCAAGCTACTCAACAACACAAGCATTAACACCACAAGATTATGTCAAGCTACTCAACAACACAAGCATTAACACCACAAGATTATGCAATATTAACACAAGAAATTCACTAATTGAAAAACACAAGATTATGTGCCAAACAAAGAGTGGCAAAATTCAGTCATGGCTGTCCAAGGAAGAAATTAAATGAAACAATCCTCTCTCTTTACATCAACATCAAATTCAAATTAGAATTTATAAGCTAAGATGATTAGACCCTAGATTAAGGAATCTAACCATCTAGTAAAAAGAGAAGAGGATAGGAAATAAAAGAACTTAGCCAATTTGAAGCTCAAGACTCATCCTCCATCTTCATCTCTCTAGGATTCCACAAAGAAACTTAGCCAATCTTCATCTTCAAGAACCCTAGTGATTGCTTGTGAAGGCCAAACTCCATAGCTCTTGAATGATGAAAATGAGCTTCAATCCTTGTGAAAATGGAAGGGATGGAACGAAAATGAAGAGAGGAGAAGAATGGTATGAGTTTTGTGGAGGTTTGGTGGCTGAAAATGGAGGTTAGGGTGCTGGAAAATGAAGAACAAAAGAGAGAAAATGAAAAACACTATGAACAAGAGAGAGAGAATGTGGAAGATGAATGAGATATGTGTTGGATCCCATTTGGGACTTAAAATGGCGTGCTCCTTGGTGTCTCCCATCAGCTGAAGCTTAATTAAAATAAGGAAAAAGAAATTAAAATGTAAATGGGAGCCTTGTCACACTTGCAAGGTGGCAACTTCCTATTAGTTTGTAGATGATTCCAATGTGTGCCTAATTTCCCATGTGTCATCCACATCATTTTAGCTGATCTAATCCCTCAAAATAATCATAATTCACGTGCAAACCATCAGCCATTGTCCTCAAGGAGTGTTGACCTCAATTGCCCAATTGATGCACAAGTCACATGCCACCTATGTCACATAAATCACATAATTCAATTAAATAGCATATGATATAATAAAATCTAATTCATGTCCAGAATTAAATTCATAATTAGAAGGGAGAATTTATTAAATTAACCAAGTTTCAGGCTGCACAAAATTATATAAAAATTTTCACACAAAGGCAAACCAAAAACTAGGACAAACTAAGACACTTAAGAAAGTGTTGACTTTTTTATTTAATTACTCCCAAACTAAAATGAATTTTAAAAATATAATTTCACCATTCATCAACTGGACATAAAATGCACTTTGTCAATTTTTCTTGTACATTTTCTCAAAAGTTCATTTTTTGGACCAAAATGCCCCTAGTGCACTGATCTTAGAAACTTAGGCAAAGTTCCAAATCTAATGCAATGTGTGCACTTGAAGGTGATAAATCATTAATAAAATGGTCCTAATTGACAAATAAAAGTGGGTAACAAATGTGTTCTATCATCATGACAGCATCTTTTTACCCCGCTTTCTCCTAGCTTGCTTCCATGTGCTATAGGTATAACCTATAAATTTTTTTAAGGCTTTAAATGTTTATTTTGCAATGACGTATTTGTTCATTGATTTAAATGATTTGTTTTCTAAGTTGGTTTTAGGATCAACTCCTTAACCACACTTAATTTATTTGAATTGTGTGATTTTTAGATAACACTCAGGATAAGTGTTACATCATCCTTAAAAGTGGGTTCAAATCGATAGCGAGCCACTCGGGCAAGGAAAGAGGATGAAAAAGTGAAGAATTATTTTATATGCCATACGCCATGAGGCGTGGTTAGTCCGCCGTGGCACACGGAGACAATTTAAACATGATGGGCTCCTTTATGCCATGGCTACGACGGAGGACAGTGTGTGCCATGGCGTACAACCATAAATAAGATAAATTAGCTCGTGAGTTGCATGAAAACAAAAGAGAAAAAGATGAAGAAAACAAAGAGCTCGATTTTGGCTCTACTAGGGCACGACTTTTGGTCTTATTATTAATAGATTAAAGCTCCCTAACACCTAAGGTGTAACACTTGCCTCGAGTGTTATTCAAAAATCACACAATTCAAATAAATTAAGTGTGGTTAAGGAATTAATCCTAAAACCAACTTAGGAAACAAACCATTTAAATCACTAAGCAAATACACAATTGCAAAGTAAACATTTAAAGCCTTTAAAAAAATTTATAGGTTCTACTTATAGCACGTGGAAGCAAGCTAGACGAAAGTGAAATAAAAAGATGCTGTCATGACAGCATTAAATTGCTGTCATGACAGCCCTCCTAGGCCAATTTTTGGGAGGCAACCGTTTCATCATTTGACCTTCGATTGAAGTGATTTTAAAGCTCACACATCACATTCAAAGGGTACTATAAGTATACCAAATTTTAAAAAGATCCAACGGTCGGATTAAAAATTAGACATGTTAAAAAATTGGTTATTTTTGCTATCATGACAGCACTTCCAGACCAACTTCTGGAGTACACCATTTCATCATCTAATCTCCGATCGGAGTGATTCCAAAGCCCACATGTCAATTTTAAAGAATACTATTAGCATACTAAATTTTGAAAAGATCCAACAGACGGATTGAATTTTATGCAGGTTACAACATCAATACTGTAGCTGTCATGACAGCATTTTAATGACCAAATTCCGGAGTGCGTCGTTTCTCTGTCCAATATCCAATTGATGTGATTCTAAAGCTCACACGAAGCTTATAAAAGGTTTTACTTATGACCTAAATTTTAGAGAAATCCAACGGTCGGATTAAGATTTTGGACATCTGGATGCAAAAGTACAGCTTTTTGGTAAAAACCATTTTCAAAATTGTCCAAATCTCATCCTAATGGTCACAAACCTGTGGGAGCACTTTGGACACGTCAAATAAGACTAAAAACACCTGATAGAACATTCAAATAATGGAAAAACCCCATATATCAAAATTTGACCACCCGTGTGCCATTTCCCAAAATGGACCTTAAACCCCTAAAATGCACAAATCATACAAGAGTGGTCACAAATCAATCCAAATACCATGTATTTATATAAATACATATGCTAAACATTTTTACTTGGCTCAGAGCTCCTTGTGGGGCCCACGCACCCACTCTCTCTATCCAAGGAGTATGTTTGCCCATAGCACATCATTTGCAATGCAACCACTTTGCATTTGCTTATAAAATCACATATATATCAAAATAAATATTTGCTTGTAATAGAAACTTGGTCTACTAAGTAAATCCATCAAAACCACACACCATAACCAAGTTTCCTAGCCACAAGTCTACAAACAGACAAAAATTCATACACAAGCACACAATCCACACATATTCACACACACATACATAATCATATCCTACTGACACCCTAATCTTAAATACATTACAATATATTTGCTCAAAAGAAAGGGGTTGCAGTTCTTTACAAATCACAAGCAAACCCCTAGCTTTGCTCCTTTCCCCGTCCACCACTGGATCCTTCGCCTGGACCTAGAATATTGAAAAGAAAGGGGTGAGACAACCACAGTCTCAGTAATAGCGAAATCTATATTGATTATTACAAAGTAAGCCATAATCAAATAAACGAATAATAAATTCAACATAGTATATAATTTAGCCATTTAAAATGCATGAATGCATGACCTAGGCCGGTATGGCCTTTCATGACCAACAGAATGCCCCCTGGCACTCTTTAACTCGCAGGTAAACCTTATACCTACTTGTACCTCCACAGGAATAAAACATAATCTAAGGCATGATCTAATCCACTGAACCGCCTATGTCCCTTCGACGTGAATCCTGAGCAGTCAAAGCTAACTCCCTCCCAGAGCTAGCCCGACTTACTCTCCATGTGAGGGCTACCTTGGCCTAGGCACTTAACCTCACACTTCATATGTCGGATTCCCTCCCCCACTGAGAGGTGTCGAACACTCAATACACTAACCACTTTAGTGCACTGAGCCCACAATACGTAAGACAATACTGAGTATTGACAGTGTGCCATAGAATATCAAAAATCCACACCTTCTCATTGGTGAACTCCCACCGAGATCATGCCTTTTACTCTTGTCTACCTTTCCTGAGTATTGACCATTCAACACTCTAAAGTAGTATAATATTTATAAATCTCATTTCTATAAAACATTGTTATTAAACAATTAGAAAACATATTTGCACTATAATTAAAGTAGTACCCCATAACCCCTTATAAAGCACATTTAATCTTTTAAAACATGTAATGCATGATAACTAGTAATATTTATTAAAAAATAGCTAAAACAAAGTAATAAGAAATATAAATTCCCCTGTTACCTCAACCCTTTGGTACCAAAAGGGTTCCCCTTATACAAAATAGGGCTCGGCTTGTTCCTTACTTCTCAATAAGTTCCACCAATAATTTTCTATAACATATAAGTTGTCACACCCGAAAAAATGCGACGCGGACGAGAACCGGATCGAACGAGGAGTCGCCACCAAGATTTTGAGGGAAATCTCGGGAAACCGGTTAAAAAGAGGATAAGGATGATCTGCGTAATCAGAGAATAGGTTCGGGAGTCGGTTGAGTGTGGGGAAGGTGTTAGGCACCCCACAACACCCGTTCGTCAGAACAGTTACCTGAAGTTTGTTGTGCTCTTTTAGTATGGTTTTATAATTATTTTAATTATCCCTCTTGTATTCATGTGTTTGATAAAAATGATAAGAATTATGTGAGAAATGTTTATTTATTTACGAGGGAGGACGGACTTGACTCAGAATCTGACTCTAAGGCCTACGTACCCTGTGATGGGGATCAAAGTCCACGTAGTTCGGGCTTAAAAGTTTGTCGGTAAAAATATTTTTGAAGAGAAATTAATTAGAAATAATTCACCATTTTACAAATAAAACAATTTCTGAAATTTTGATATGTGTGTTTTAAATTGCAAAAGGTAATTTAATTTTAATTATTTTCTCAATTTTTGAATTTTGAGTTAAAGAAAAGGAAATGGTTTAAAATCATTTTTTTTATCTTTTGTGATTGGAAATTTTAATTGCAGTACCTACAGAACCTTATTGGTTCATACGGTAATGCAATTGCTCTAAATATCTGCGGAGATTTTGAAATCTCACACAATAGAAGAGTTTAGCAATTTAATTTATTTTATATTCTTATGTATATTTTTAAGTGTTAACAATATATTTTAAGTGTGTATATACATGTTTTAAAGATTCTTAATCATCATACCTGCAAATGTTTTTGGCTTATACGGTAATATGATTATCCTAAATATCTGTGAAAATTCTAAAATCTCACACGATAAAGGAATTAAATTTAGATTAATTTAATATATAATTTATATATGTATTTTGAAAACTTAATCGTTATATCTACAGGGTCTTATTAACTCATACGATAATACAATTATCTTAAAAGTCTACGGAGATTCAAAAATCTCACATGACTAAAAGATATAATTAGTAAATATGAATACAATTAAAATACATTAATTTGGTTAATTAATTTTTTAAATTGTGTATTATATGATTATTTACAAAAAATCATTTATTTATTATAAAAATTAAAATCACTATATCTGCGAGGATTTATTATCCAACACGATGATGTGATTAATTTAAGTCTCTATGAAGATTCTTAAAATCTCACATGAGACTTAAATATTTATTATAAAATGATTCTCATACCTGCGAAATCTTATTGATTTACACGACACGAGATTATCCTGAATATCTGTAGAGATTCAAAGTCTCCCACGATAAAAGGATTAAATAATATTCACTTTGAACATATTTTAATGCGTAATTACACGACGCATATTTTTAAATATAAAAATCTTAATCATTATACCTGTGAAGCCTTATTGACTCACACGGTAGAATGATTATCTTAAAGGTCTACGGAGTTTCAAAAATCTCACGTGACCAAAGATCTAATTAGAAAATGTAATTATAATTTAAATCCATTAATTTAATTAATTAAAAATTATAAAAAATGCTTTTTATTTTATTTACAAAATTCGTTTATGTAATATATACAAATTGAGAATCACGATATCTGCGGGGATATGTTATCCCACACGATGATGTGATTAATTTAAGTCTTTACGAAGATTCTTAAAATTTCACATGAGACTTAAATATTTATTATAAGATTGATCCTCATACCTACGAAATCTTATTGATTTACACGGTATGAAATCATTCTAATGCCTACGGAAATTCTTAAAATCTCACACGACAAAGAGATGATCGAAATATTGTATTTACAGTCGGTACATAATATTATGGTTGGCTAAATGATTCATGCGATGAAGGCAATGGAAAGAATAGAGAAATAAATTATTTTGACAGTTCACTATTCTTTTAACCTAGGAATATATTCTAAAAAAAATCCATATTTGGCATAAACTTTTAGCAATAACCATGATAGACACGGTTCCAAACCACAATCAACCTCATAAATTATCAATAATATTTTCACAGGCTCTCTCTTCTTCTTATGTTTTCTATCAAACACCTCTCAAGCATGTTCTAGATTCTACATAAAAAAAATTAATTCCTAAATTTTTTTATGTCTAAACATATATCTGTATCAATCCACTCTCATAATATTTATCAATATATATATATATATATATGTTCATCAATAAATCTAGATTAAGGGAAGTGATATGATTTAAAATATTACCTGAGTAACCTGTGATTCTAGATATGCATTCTTCAACGCTTTCATCACCTCAACCTCAAGTTTTGGATGTGTTTCTGATTCTTTGTTGTTTGTAAAACATCCCGAACTCGTGTGACTGAGGGAAGAAGAAAGTGATGATCTCGTTCAGTCCATAAACCCACGTGTGCATGCATGTTTATGCGTTTTCTTCTTCTAGCTCTCTCGGCTCCATTCAGTTTTTCGGTGCTCTATTTCTGTTTTCTAATCTCAGTCTCCTCTCTCCTCCCACTGCTACGTTTGTGCCTATGCTCCTCTTCTTTTTTTCCAGTGCCTCTCCACCTCTCGGCTCCTGCTACAAGCTTCAACTCCTCCTTCCTCATTCGGTAAAAGAACTCGAGTGCATCAGAGCGAAGCATGTGGCGGCAGAGAGTGAGAGTTTGAAGGACGTGCTGTTTCTTTGTCTTTCTCTTGGATTTCTTCTCTTTCCTGTTATCATGGTCACCCAAGTCAAAGTGAGAACGCTTCCCATGCTTCCTGTGAGCTCTTCTACCGGACTTCTTATATCCGAGTCAGAGCCAGATCATTTTTATGCTTTGCAGCTTTCAACTCCCTCTCTCTCTATTTTTCGTGCACTTTCTCGCTCAGTCTTCCTCTTCTCCTGCGTCTGCTGTGTTCTACTTCTTCTTCACCGGTATATTCTCTTTATTTCTGCCTCCGTCTCTTTCTCGTTCATTCTTGCCTCCCATGCTCTGTTTTTCCTTTAGTTTTTTTTTTCTCCTTCCTCATGCTCTCCTTTGAACGCTGTCCATGCTCTGTTTTTTATTTATTTTTCTGTTTCTCGGACTCTTTCCTCTCCCCTCCCTTCTGCTCTTGTTTTCTATTCTTTTTATACTCTCAGTTTCTCCCCCTCATCTCTTTCTCTTCCTCCTCTTCTTTTTTCTCGTGCTCTGTTTTTTTCAGCCTTTTTTTTCATGCATGCGTGGCTGTGTGTTTTACTTTTCCCTTGCTTTCGGCTTTCTCTGTTGCGTCTGACCAAGTAGCTTCTGCCCGTGTGTGCCTTCTGGTTTTCTTTATCTCTCTGTGCATGGCATTTGAGTGCGTTGTCTCTGTTTCTGTGTTTCTGCGTGTATGCTGCTGCATGTTTTTGTTTTGTCTGCGAGTATCTGGCTCTATTTCCTTTATTCTGCATATACTTTTTGTGTTTTTGTGTATTTGCTTCTGCATGCTTCTGCTCGTGTTCTGCATTTCTGTGTATTTGCTTCTGCGTGCTTCTGCCCGTGTGTGCTTGGTGCTTTCGGCGTCTGCAGCACAGGTTTCTTCATCTCTTTGTGCTGACTGTGTTCGTGGGTTTCGTGTATGTGCGAGACTACTCTGCTCTCTGCTGTTCTTGCTTTCTTTTTAGTCTGTTTATGTCTAACCGAGAGTGGAGAGATTTTGGATTATTATATATATTTTAAAAAAAACTATAATTCTTTTCTTTTTTATTTTTGATCATGTTTATTAATTTCTGAAATTAATTTAAGGGACAAATATTTTTTGAAAATATAACCATAAAAAGGATTAAATTTTTCATATTTTTATATATTTTTTGTCTTTTTTTTGAACTAAGAATTAAAATCCTAGCCAATAAAAGATTATCTAAAATAAAATTAAATCCTATCAATTAAATTAATTTTTTTTGAAAATATAATCCTAAAAAAGATTAAATTTTATTTTATATTTTTATATTTTTTAGTTATTTATTATTATTTTATTAAATTTAAAATGTCCGGACAAAATATGGTGTTCACATAAGTGATCCACATCATTATCATGACAAATAGCATTAATGAAGACTATAACTCATACCACACAACTTGGGTCAATGAGTCATAATCCACCCTAATGGTCCATATATTAAACCAAACATTCATATAGTATCACTTAATCACCAAAACCATTTATTAGCCATCATTAGGCTAATTTTCAATCTATATAATTTTTTATCAATTAAAAACCTTCACTTAGTGTCACCAACTTTCACCATTAGCCCTTATAATGAAAACTGAACCTTAATTTAAGTCTTATTGGGCTCAAATAGAAAAATTTTAACTAAATCAATAAGCTTAAACCATTGAGAAGTAAAAACCCAATTTCTTAGGGTTTATTTTATGCCCAAAACCCTCTTTTCATCCAATTATCCGCTCAAAATATTAGATCACTATATAGAAACTCAAAACATGCTCCCTAGGATCCAAAGAAACAAAAGCTTACAAGAATAAAGCCTTTGGGATCAAAATTCAAAAATCTTCTCTTCCAAAAATTGTAGAAAATCAAGAGAAAGAGAAGAGGATTGAAGTAGGGAGTTTACCTATCGTGTAGCCGAGCTCGCAACGGTCGCAAAGACTCCTAGATCCAAGCCTAACTCCCTCCCTTTCTCTTCTCTTCTTCCTCTCTCCCTCTCGTGCATTTCCTTTCCTTTCTCTGTGTTTCTGTGTCTCTTTTCCCCTTATAAAAGCTGATCTAAAAGTTTGGGAAAAATTACAAGAAATGGCCCAACATTTTTTATTATTGCACAAAAGCCCGGGTCAACTTTGGTAATTTTTTCCATAGTTAAAATCAAATAAAACCAAACTTTTGCTTAGTAAAATTCAAACTCTAGGCCTCTATTAAATTATTCTAAATTTTAATTTAATTATAGATATTTTATTTTATTTTTTTTAAATAAATTTGAGTCTTAAAATTTTTAGGATGTTACACAAGGTAAGATTGTGGTGCCTTCTTCTTCCTTTTCCTCCCTCATTTATGATGATTTGTGGTAGGGTTTAAGTTGGGAGATGGATTTTCGGTCCATAGGAGTATAGTTCCAATTTCATTGGTTAAAATAAATTAAATAGGAGTTGTTTAATGTATTGGAACATCACATTGATGATTTTGAAAGTGGTTGGCGTATGGGACCATTTAATACTTGAAAATTGATATTTATGAGGTAGTCGGGAGAGGTTAATGTGCATTAATGATGGTTTGAGGTGTAATTAATGATAATGTGCATTTATGGAATCTAATGAGTCCATTAAGTGAGAATGGGTATTGATTATGAGTTGATAAAAAAATAGTATATGTGGAGTTTTATATTGTTAAAGTTTTAAGAGCTAGATAATGATGATATCCTTGTGATATGGTTGTAGAGAGGTTTGTTTTGGCACCATTCAAGCTTGTTCAAACTTTAAAAAGTTGGTAAAGTGAGGGGTAAACCTTTGACTTTTCAAAGGTTTGAGGTAACCAGGAGAAACTTAATTTTTATATTTGTATGTTAATTGTGTTGTGAAATGTGATTTATGGTTAATTTGATGATGCATGTTGGCAAGTGCTTGATTTGTGAAATGATTTTTAGGAAAGAAAACCTTAATTCTACCACCCTTAATGTTTTATGAAATTAATTGTGATCTATTACTATGGGTAAAGAATTGTGATGAATTATGTTAAATTATGAAGCATTTGTGTTATGTGAGTTCATGTGTTGAGAAATAATTGTTAAAATGCATATTATGTGTGAAATGTGCATAACATGATTATTAGTGGGAGTTCATTTAGGGAGAGGAGTAGATTGGTTGAAAATCCATGTGGTACTGGCAGTGACCGTTGAAATTAGGAACTAGCCTTGGCACCAACCATTAGAATCGAGAGGTAGCCCTTGTCCCATGGTTGATTTGGGACTATCCCGCTTATTCTATAAGGGACTCAAACCTAACTAGTTTTCATTATTTTATGAGGAGGCTAGATTAGAGGTACGACATCCCATGGTTGTTAGTATTGGGGGAAACCAGATTACATAAGTGAGTGAGTTAACCCTGGCTTGGTAGCTCCTCACAAGTGGAAGGTTGGGTTAGGCCATGAAGGACGTAGCCATATGATAGCCACCAATTTTGTGTCAGAGGTAACAGGAGGATATAAGGTTAGCACATGATCATGCATATAAGTCTGACCACATAGTTATTAGTTTTATAGTCCAGCATATGTTGAGGGCGCATGGCACAGAGAAGACATGCCGTGGTGCACGAGCTGTAAGTCGCGGCGCACGTGTCATTTCTGTACAGAATTTGCTTTTGAGTTTTAAAACTCATTATTTAGGTCCTCATTAATTTTTAAGCTTTTGCTTTGTTTTTAAAACTCTGATTTGGAGTCCTTAAATTATGTTTGAGATTTGAATTGGAAAATTGGGATTCCTGTGAAATAATTTTGAGAAATTCTTCTTTTAAAACCTTAGATTACTATGATTTGGAGTTAATTGTAGTTTAACCTCGGGGAGGTTACAAACTCCCACTTTTAGCATGCTTAATAATAAGGCCATGCAAAAAGTCTAAAACTCGATTAACCCAATCTAGTCTAACCTAAACCAGTCCATTTTGAAATTAAAAAAACCAACTTGAATGTAGTTTGAACTAACCAAATTAGGTTTGTTGTCCTGGGTCAGACTAGACTTTAGACTAGCCCTCATAACCAATTGGTCTGGTCTAACCTAGTGTTTAAATATACTTATAAATATTTTTTAATTATTATATTTGTAAATATTTTATTTTTAATATGTTTTTATCAATTGTTCTAATATTATTTTTTTCCCTTCTCTATTCTCTAGAAGGCACAACACAATCGTTCCTAATCTGCTTCCTCCTTCTTTGGTTCACAGCATCCTCAATCTATACCCATTGTGCATCTTTTGTTCCTTAAGTTCATCCCCATTCTCCATATCTCGCTCATTCATCTTGTCCATGATTTACATTTTTCGATATGCAAATTATGGTTCAGCCATCTATCACCATCAACAATCTAGAGATGTTGAATTTAGTGTAGATCTACCTTAAACTCATCTTCATAATCAACTTCGCACCTTACAGCATTCAGATCGGGTATGCATCTTCCTCCTTGCTCATCAATTTGTGCTTCGTCATCGCTTTCCACCTATGCTTCTTTTTCCTCATCATCTTTGATTTGCCATTTTGATGTCCAATGATTCTTTACTCTCCCTCACCATTAATTTGTTGTTCATTAAAGAGGTTACAGTGAAATTGATTGGCATCTAATTGCTCTTTGTTTGTTTCGTGACTTGAGGGTGATGTGCTTGATTTGAAGGATGAAGAGGTTGTTGGTTTTTTTTTAAATGGAATTTTCTCACATAAGATATTTGGTCTAAGAGACCAATCTAGCAACCTGGAGACCAAGTCTAATCCAGTTTGGTGTCGAGTTCATATCAAACTAGACTAAACCATAGATTATTATGTTTATCCCAATATTAAATTAAAATAGACTTTGAGTTTGGCATTAACCCAGTCTGGTATTTGCATAGCCCTACATAGTAATATCTCAAACAATGCCTTCTAATACCACTGTTCTCTTTACAATAGCTATTGCCATTTGGCAATCACAAATCATCAACATATGCTATATTGGTTTCATTCACATAAGAATATTCACTTAGAATTTTCTCAACTGCTTAGCCTTATTATTAGTCAACTTTTGAGTGATAAACTCTGGTTCACATAATTTTTTATTTGGCTATTAACGGATTTTTTCTAATCTAAATATAAAATTCAATTAACATCATTGTATTATTTTAATACAGTGGAAATCCATTATACATAATACTAACATTTTTGGTATCCCTCATACACTCATTTATCTCATCTTCTTATGGGACTACTTGACATGTTTAATGTAAACTCTAGGTGAGACTAGTAAGGTTACCGTTACTAATTGATTGGTGTGCTGCTCAACCCTCAAAATTAACTAGAACTAACCTAAATGAAGTACTTAGGCCAACCCTAGGTCTTCTTACAAGGAAGATGTTTTAACTCTTAATCAAGAAAGCTTAGTGAATAGATTAACCATTTGAGTGAAGTTTTTAACTAATTAACTAGTGAGTTAAAGTACAAACTAAACCTAAAAGTATGTGATTGGCTTCCCTTATAAAGTAGGAACCCTAGGACATTGTTAATGAAAGAATACTAGCCTCTAATTGATTATGATATCTCACTCAAACTTCTTCCTCTTGGCTAAAAAATTGATTACTCGAGACAACTATCTCAAGCAAGCTAGCTTTACTAATTCAATTCCTTAAGTGTTAATTACAAGCCCTTAAGTTATTTCATTAGCTTAGCTTAGAAATTAACCAAGTGTTTAACCAAATTTCCTTCCCTAATGCCACAACCTAAAGGTCACTCAAGCTTTAAGACTATGAAACTTAGGCATTTAATCAAACATTTACCAAACATAACTAATGCAAGGTTAATGCAAGACTAAAATCACTTGAAAAATCACATTTACATGGAAATTAGTCAAATGGACGAAAATTCTAGAGGCAAGATAGAGAAGAAATCAATTCAACAATCATGTTCCAATACAATCATTCATCACTAACTATGAAACTAAAGTCAAGATGAACTATAAATCAACCACAATCATATTCTATAAATTAAATGAAACAAGATGAGGATTAGGTTGAGGTTAGCCAAAGATGATCTTTAATGCTCCTCTTCCATTAACTCCTTCCTAGGATTATGTAAAAAAATTAGATAGAAGACACCATCACCATCTTGCTCTCCATGAAGCTTAACCTAGCCATGTTAAGCTCTATAGAAATAGTGGAATCCAAGCTTCAATCTCTTCACAAGTGAGTTGGTTATGTTTGGCCAAGAGGAGAAGAGAATGGTGGAGGATTTTTGTGGATTTGATGTCTTAATGTGAGGCTATGGTGGCTGGACGAAATGAAGAAAGTAGAGAGAAGGAGGAGAAAATGAAGAATAATATGAACGAAAGAGAGAGAATGGAAGGGATGAATGAAATGTGTTTGTAAATCTAAATAATGAGGGGTGAAATGGTGTGAATTTGTTTCCCTTCAGCTGATCCTCAATTAAAATAAAAGAAGATAAAATAAAAAGAAAATTTGAGACCATGTCACACTAGCTAGGTGACACTTTTGTATTGGCTTATAGATGATTATAATGTGTATCAAGTTTATCCCATGTATCATCCATATTTTAAGTTGATTTAGTTCGCCCAATTAAAAGGAAGTCATGTCCACATGCTTTAGCTTTGATCCCATGAAGCTTTGACTTCATTTTCTCAATTGATGCACAAGTCACATGTCACCTATGTCACAAAATACACATAATTCAATTAAATAACATGTAACATCATAAAATCTAGGGTTAAATATCAATTTAGACCCTAAACTATAGGTTCAAGGGTGATTTGAAACCCTAGACTTTGAAAAAATATAGCCGAAACCCTAAACAATTAAAGTTAGGGTAATTTGACCCTTATCATTAACTTTCAACAAACATTTGTCAAATTCATTTAAGAAAAATTGCATTTAGGCCCCAACTTGATAGAAGTTTTTTGAATGTCAATGGTAGGGGTCAAATTACCCTAACTCTAATTGTTTAGGATTTAGAATACACCTTTTTAAAAGTTTAGAGTTCAAATTGTCCCTGGACCTATAGTTCAAGGTCAAAATTGCATATTAACCTTGTTGTATTTTAAAAAATACACTCTAATCAATAATAATTCAACAGTAATAAAAAAAGTATATTTTGCATATTATATCAATTTTTTAAAAGATTTTAAAGGAGTGTGTAAGTTTCTTAGTTTGAATTGATCGATGAAGGTAAAAATTTATAAAACAAAATAAAATGCCTTTTTGATAAATAAAGAGACATGGAAAGAAGTGTACAAAGAGAAATCTATTTTAGATTTTTCCCTAATAAAGATTGATAATGTTTTTTTTCATTACATCAAAGAAAAAATGAGAAAAAAATATGAAAGTGTGCTTATAGCAAAAGATTATGTTACACTCTTATTACTACCACTGATTGCCTATCAAAACCCCATCCAACAAGAACAAAAATAGTCCACTCAATACCATCTCATTCATACCCACCATAATCTCCACCAAAAACTTCTTTACTCATTATTATAATTTACAACCTTTTTTTATATAGTTTCATCACCATCATCATCATCATTATTGTTTACATTTTTTTCATTCCTTCTTCTCATATCTTGGAAAATTTATAACATTATCAAAGATTAATATGTAATTTAGACCCTGAACTATAAGTCTAAGGGTGATTTTGGACCCTAAACTTTTAAAAAGGTGCATTTTAAAACTTTATTATAATGAATAATATCAGAAATGTTAAACAAATTTGATTACATTTTAGAAATGGAATGAATTTAAGATTAGAGGCTTACGAGGATCTATTATACGATTCACATCCTGTGCCAATCATCCTCTATTTTTAGGGCGTGACAACATATGTGTCAAAACCTAGAATAACCCTTAAACCATACTTAATGGACCATTATGGATTCATGCAACACACCATAATCAATCCAATACACATATCTCATGAATTCGACACTTAACCCCTTAATTCACAAAAACATGAGGCGGAGATTTCACATAATTCTTACAAAATAACTACCCAAGACATCATTTACACTATTCTTTACTTGTACAAGTATTTTAGCCTTATTAAGTTTTACAATCACCTATCAATAACTTAAGGCACAAAATGTACAAGATAATTATAATGTAAGTAGTCAAAAGAATGGCATGAAATCCTAGTTGGCAAATCAACAATGTTTCAAATACACATAATGTAAAACAGAAGGCCTACAAGAAGGATTAACTCATAATCCTAAGCCTCTGGTTATTTTTTTCGTTCTTGATTCAATGAGTTAAGGCATGAAATCTTAAAAAATGATATGTGAGTACAATTACTCAGTAACCAATGCCAATCTAGCCTATACAGTTGCATATCAATTAATTATGGATGCAAATGGCAATAAACTCAATAATTAAATTCACATAATCAAATATAGTCTTGGCCACAAAAATAACAACCTTATGATTAGGTGTGCAACACATATAGTCAGATATATCACAATTATACACATCTTAGGATTACAAAAATAACAACCATGCACTTACTTAAAACATGCTGGACTATAATATTAATAACCATATGGTCAGAAATAGAATATGTATGATCATAGCCAACCTTAAACCCTTCTGATACCTCTGATATGATACTAGGTTTAAATGGTCTAAATAACTCCCATTAACTCTATTTAAGTTAATGGGTTAGGACCGATATCTCAAATAGATTGAAAATCATCATATCAACTCAAACCCTAACTTCAATCCTCATTAAATTGGAAGAGAAAAGGGAGGAAAAGGGGTTTAGAAGTCTTACATTAAGTGTAGGATATCTTAGAATTGCTCCAAGGGTCCACAATCTCAAACCCTAGCAAAGAAAATGATGTTTCTTTCATTTACTCCTCCTTCCTCTCTTCTGAAATGTGTTTGTTCGTGAGTAATATATTAGAGGTTTTGGCCATACGCCGCGGCACATGGCATAGAGAGGCCTATTCTTCATTAGTTGCCTTCTCCATGCTACGGCGGACGTTCCTCACACCGTGACATATGGTACAAAGGTACCTCCTTTAGCTTTTTCTCATCCTTTAATGCCCTTTGCAGCCTGACTTCACTTAGGACCCACATTCAAGACTGAAATCAACAGCAAACATACTTATTAGACTTCTCTAGCCACACATCACATTAATTCACTTAATTACTCTCTTTTGCTTAATTTAATCTTAATTAATTTTCCAAGATGTTACATTTAACCTCCACGTAAAATAACTAAATCATGGGATTAACATTGATTAATGCAACACACTCACAAAAGTTTATATATATAGATTGAGTAACAAAATCATCTCCTTTTTTAATAACATGTTAGAATTATGGAAATGCTCATAAACACTAACACTATATTTAGTTGGAGGGGATGGAGGCCCCTAATTTAGGGGGGAGGTTTTGGAGGTTTAAAATTTTCCCTCTCCTCCCTTTCCCTCTAACCACATAAGGGGTAAGTGTCGATTTTACATTAAAATAATTGCTAAAAAGATTTTCAACAACTTAGCATTTAATTTTATATTAATGAACTCTATGGTCTCATCATCATATTTGTCTTCATCACCATTAAGGTTTGATAATCACTAGTTGATCTTCTCACATGAATATATAATTCAATTAACATCTATGTATTTATACAGTGGGAATCTACCATTCACAATACTAAACTTCAAGAAATATTTCATTGATATCATATATGACTATAACATATAAACAAATTACTATTCATAATAATGAATATTGATGCTAAATAATTAAATAGATCATGCACTTATTTTCAAAAATTATATTTATCTATACAAGATAAATGATTAAATTTTTGCCACTATCATAATGCTTGTTGCAAGCCACACAAATTGATAAATCACAATTTTGCATTCATGCAAATAATAAAACCTGCATATAATATTTCTTCTAAACCATAACATAGAACCATCTTGGAATTTATAATATGAAGCCAAAAATATAATACAACATATAATCAATTTTTTAGGGAAAAGCAAAATATTTTTTGCTAGAGACCCCCACAAATTTAAATATATTTCAACCACATGAATGAAAAACATTTCCATACCTTATGAATAATAATTCCAATTAAATTAGAACCTCACAATATAATCTCCTCAAATTTTAATTAAATTAGAATTTCTCATAATTTTTAATAAATTCACCAAATAAAATGCCTAAATTTAACACCGTATAATTTTCTTTAGGACATTAAAATCAGCATAAATTTAATGCAGACTAATCACAATCATGACACTTAAAGTCATATGATATAATTCATTTTCATACTCATGTAGTCATGTGACCATCATCTTAAAACAAATTTTGTGTTAATGCTATCAAAATTATAAAACCCACCATAAACATATTTATATTTATAAAGGTGCATATTTTACCAAACTTTAATTATAATCATAATGTATGTCATCATGACATGGTATGGCAGCAACACAATCAAATGAGATGGGATCACAAAACTAAACACTGATATGCACATATACATTCACAAAATTTTATCAGTCCATAAAACATATCATAATCGACCCCATATTGAACATAAGTTTTGCAAGTAATATATGTGAATCAAGTATCAAGTATCAACTATTATCAATTGTCAATCAATCAATCATCAACTGTCATTAATTATCAATCAGTCACTTAACTATTAACTATAAATCAATCAATCAATCATCAACTATCAACCAACTATATTCTACAAATCTTATAGAAAAAAGTCAATTGGTCTAGAAATTCTTAAATCTCATTGGTCACTCTACTTTGGTCATATTATTAGTTCCTCTCCCTCATTGGTCAATTCTATTTTAATATGTATCTGCCCTATAAAGTTCTAATTCCACTCATCCATGTGTAAACATGTTGTGTCTGTGATTTCAAATTTCAAATAGAAATTGAGAGTTTTAGGAAAGCATTAATGATGAATGTGTTCTACATTAATAATTTTTGTTCCATGTAGTGGTGTTCATAGGACGGGATGGGACCAGGACACCTTTGTCCAGTGTCCTGTCCTGAAAAATTATCAAGGTTGAATTTTTGTCTCATGTCCTTTCTTGTCTCAAAAGTCATCTTGTTCCATCTCGTTAGGAATTGGGATAGGATTGGGACAAAATCAGGACATCCTGATAAAGCGAACAATGTGGGAGAAAAGCCTAGATAATAACATTTATTAATTAAAATTTTAAATCACATAATTTATTAAGTTTAAAATCAAAACAACACAAGTACATAAATTACAACAATTATTATATTACATCAATTACAATTACAAATGTACAACTTAAAGTCAAGTATGCATGAGACATAACACATTATGATAATAATTATAAGTAATTTCTAGACTATAAAAGCAATAACAACAGACAAATTA
Source organism: Prosopis cineraria (assembly GCF_029017545.1). Taxonomy (NCBI): domain Eukaryota; kingdom Viridiplantae; phylum Streptophyta; class Magnoliopsida; order Fabales; family Fabaceae; genus Prosopis; species Prosopis cineraria. Next base: position 21,078 of record NW_026556495.1, read on the forward strand.
TTATTCTTTTTCTTCAGTTGAAATATGTTAAGCTAGTTATTTTTTCTAAAATAAATTAAGAAATATGATATAAACAAAAGTTATTAAATAGGTAGATATGAAAATAAATTATATTAATATAATTAATATATTTTAAAGAAAGATATTAATATGTATTGCTTACTCTATATCATTAAACTTATCAATATAAAAAACTTTTAGTTTTAAATAAGAATAGCAAGTATTGAAATGATAATTAATATAAATATAAATTATGTTAATATAATTAATGTGCAGATTTTTTAAAAAATAATATACATATCCATATAATATTTGAGACTGGACGGGATGTCTCAAGGATAATCCTGTGTCTTGTCCTATCCCGTTCTGAATTCCTTTCCTATCTCGTTCCACAAAATCCCGTTCTTATTATTTTTAAGTCGGGACGAGACCTGTCTCGATATGGTCAAGATGAAATTGAGTCAATTGAAATAGGTACAAGTTGAACTCTAGTCCTATGTTATATTTGATGGTGTTTCAATGGTGTTTCATTTTCTTATTCTCTAAAGACCGCTCCATTCGCTCTTGAAGACATCCGATGGTATTTCATTTTCTCCATTTTCTTCATTTTCAGCTATTATCCAGTGCCACGACAGAGTTAGATTCTCCTGCACAATTTCAGCGAGTCTAGTGGCAACCTGGCCGAATCCATCATTTGAAAGCAAGTCATACTGGGAGCTCCACAGGTTCAAGTTGCCACATAATTCTCGAGGATTTCATGGTTAAAGGTTCTTGGAAGGTTGTAGATGAAGACTCTATCAGACCCATATTGTTCACGCTCACCAGAATTCTCATTGGATGACATCTTGATAACGGCAATGGTGATTTCACCAAGTATCTTCTAGACCAAGGCATTTCCCCCTTGGGTAATTCAATCAAATTCAAAAATGAGAAACTGATAAGATTCTTATTTCAAAAATGCAAGGGCAAGATTTTTTTCTGCACTGTGGCCTCCTAGCAAATATAGAGTTAAAGAACTGATCAAATTAAGTTAAATTTTATATTGCAACCAAGATTACTTGGTAATATAATTTCAGGTACTTTTCTCCCTTCTTTGCCTTTTGTGTTCATGATATCCACTATCAAAAGCCCAGTGGCCATTTCCTCTAGAACTTGATCTTAAATTCCAAATTGAATGAACCATTTCTAGCTATATTTATTGCTAGTAATTTCTAAAATTCCAAATTAAGTGTTTGACAATGTTTGATCAGGATAGCAAGTCTAGTATGAACTATCAATTTTCTAGGAAAAGTATGATTCAAAAAGATTTGAATCTTTATTACTTATGCATAATGAATCTTTATTTCTTAAGATAATGTTACTCTTATTGCTTATACAAGATAGAATTTAAATCTATAGTTATCTATCTTTTTTGTCCTGAATCTCACTGGCTAAACAATTAATTTTTCTATACCATGTTTCCATCCTAATTCATTCTATATACCAAAAGGCCCCTAATAACATATGCAATCAACTAAGGAGTGCATTTGTTTGATTGGTGGTTGGAAAGTTAATATCTATTTTGTCATTCCTTTTAATTTATCCCATCCTTTATGTGATTTATAGGAATTGAAGGTCTTTTTTGTGGACATCTTTGCACTTCGACACATTTGGTTTCGCTGCTATTGAAATAGCTTGAAAATTAAACAGGCTAAAAAGAAGCAGCAAAATGTATTTTTTTTTTGCAATTATTATTAACTTTCTCTTCTATGCATATTTGAATGGACTTATTTTCTCTGTTTTTTCTTGAGAGAAAAAAAAATTCCATGGTTAAAGTAGACATTATAAAAGTGGAATTAAAATATGTTTGCTTCTTTGATAATTGTAAATTATGCATCACACTTGTACATATAGTTTCATCAGCCACTTACTACTGTTTAATTTCTTTTAGTCCCATGATTTTTCTTTTTCGAGAAATTCTGCGAACAAACATCTCTAGGGTTTGGACGGCTTCACTTCAGTGATAAAAGCTGGTTTCTTTCTTTTTTTTTTGTTTTTTTTTTGAGTTGAGGATATGCAACTCCTAAATTTAATTGGTTTTTTCTTATACTTTTTTTTCACCAAGAGAGAGAGAGAGAGAGAGAGAGAGAGAGAGAGAGAGAAGGGTAACAAAACATAATGCTTATAATTTTTTCACTTTCAAGTTTAGATCAAAATTGTGGTCACTTTCAAGATAATTTAAATTGTACTTATTGTTTTCTTGGTCTGGATTGGGCTCCATCTCAAACGTGTTTCATATTCTAATATAATTTTTCATCTTAGTTTCACTGGATAGAAATATTACATTTGAACTTGTGGCTTGATTACCATTGGATTTGGTGATGTGTTCACCCATGAATATTGAAAGCTTCATATTGCAATGCATTTGACTGTTTCCTTGAAGTAGTTCAATATTATTCCTCCTTAAATGACTGCATTATCTTTGTATCTTTACATCTGTTTGAAAAATGATACTATAACATTGGTTCTTATAATAGTTGTTGGTGTTTGAACGTTAATGGACGAGTGACAGTCGCTTCAATAAGATCATCCTTCACTTTGGAAAAGTAGGGAAGGATTTGTTTGTAATGGATTACCAGTAACCCATCTAAACATTTCAGACTTTATCAATTTGCTTCAGCAGTATTGAAACCAAAATTGCTCGTGAATGATGCATGTTTCAACAGTTGGTGCTGTTATGGACAAAACATTCTTAATCTTTGACAATTGATATATATATATATATATATATGATGTCTTAAATCTCTGTACTTTTTTTATAGAAAAATAAAAAAAAGAAGGAATTTCATACTTGCAATTAGTCATATTTTGGTCACTATTAAAGTTGGGAACTTATGGAATATTAAAAGATGTGATTAGGGCGTTTCATAATCATATTTTCTACATAAATGCCCATGAAATATATTTTTTTTGGTTTTTGTTTCTTCTCCTCTCATCATTTATTTAAATCATTGGCATGCTCCTAATCTAGGCATTTGTTCCTTCATAGTTGTCATGGATGCTTGACAAACACTGTTTAAAATATTTTATATCATTTCAAATTCATTATGAAACCACTGGCCTAGGATATGGAAAGGCACTAGAGGGAAAATTGATGCTGTTATATTAGGGATCGGCACTAGTGGTGCAATAATAGGTGCTGGGAAATTTCTTAAGGAACAAAATCCTCACATTAAGGTTAGTTTATTTGTTTGGTGTGCTTAACAAAATATCTGCACTTGCATTTCTTAGAAAATGGAGGATAACTTGTCACTAATACATTATGCATGTATGTCATGGATTTGTGTTCTCATTGTTTCCTTTCATTCTTGATGTAGTTGTGTGACGTTGAACCTGTTGAAAGTCTTATGCTATCTGGAGGAAAGCCTGGTGAGTTATAACTTGTGTTATATGCTTCTGTGTGATAGTTAACTTTTTAATATTCTATTGCATATAACAAGCCATAATAAGTTTTCCATGCTTGTTGCTTTTGAATTTGATTGAATAGCATCAATGTATTCAAGGGATTGATGCTAGTTTTATACCTAGGGTGCTGGAAGTTAGACTTCTAGACTAAGTTGTTTGAGTAAGTCTTCTGAAAGGTATAAATTTTTTTGGTTTCTAATGCCTTAAGTCAAAAAGCACCAGAAGAATTTGTTATGTTCCAATATCATCTTCTTGACCTTGCTTGTAACATGATAGCAGCATGTATAGTTGCTCACAACAATGCATTGCTTGCCCTGCTAGCTTGTAATTGTATTTCAATACGTGATTGATTTATTCTATGTTTATAAACCCTTTTTTCAACCTTCATGTTCTATAACTCTATAGAGTTGCAGGAGATGAACTCTAATGGGATTAGCATTTATCTCATTTTGTAACCTCCATGTTCTAAAGGCATGTTATTCCCTTTATCTCATTTTTTAACCTCTTGAAAGTTTCATCTGCAACTTCATCTTAGAGAATACATTTAGTTATAGTTAACCTCCTTTTTTTGATATAAGGTTTGCTTCTTAAACTTTGACAAACAAAATTCTTATTGTTGAGTCACTTGTCCTTATGATTCACTTCACTCCTTTGATATTGCCCATTCATGACACTAAGCTCCTACTAATTAACATGACATATTTGTTGACATTTGATGACACTAGTATATATAATAGATATAGTGCCGAAGAACTTGCGAGGAGAACTACAAATCAAGTAGGAGATAAGTATTTATTGTTATGTTCTTGTTTCATCTTCTTGACCTTGCTTGTAAGATGATCTATATAGCAGCATTCTTACTTTGTGTTATGTTTGAGAAGCTACTCAATACTATATTTATATCTCTAATTAGATCTTCATTGTGTCTAACAAGACAACTTTATTACTTAAATTGAAATTTTGTAAATATTGTTATCCATATTACTTCTTACAATTTTATTATATCAAACCTATGCAACGCACGAGATTTAGGCTAGACTAAATTTGTTTATTAATTGTGTAAATTACATAAAAGCAACATTTTTAATCCCAAATGAATTAGCTTTGATTATAATAAAATTATATTATAACTATGAGTGCAAGAAATCTCTAACTTTCATCTCTATAATTTATGTATTTCTTCGCATGATGGGTTAAATGAATTTTTTCATACATCCAGTCTATAGTCCCTTCCATGTATTATATTCAGCTTTTCAGATGGAGAATGCATCACCTGGTTAGCATGTTGAATATGACTGAAGACTTGATATTTTCAGAGTACATGTGTCATTTGAGATCAATATGTGTAGTATGTTATAAACATGAAATTGAAATAATAAATATAATTTTGTTCAATATATTACAAATATCAATAAAATGAATATAATTCATATTTTTTGCATCATTTTTTTAAATATGAATTGTAATGTTCTTGTGTTTATTTAATGAAGGAACATTAATATTTTTGTTGGAATATTCTAAATGTTAATATATAAGATATTTCATTCAATTGTCTCAATTATAATCCACGCAATGCACGAGAGTTAATCTAGTTTAATTGTTATATTGCCAACTATTGCACCCCATCTTAAAAACTTTTGAAAAACCATTAAATATAATAGTAATGGCAATATATGTTATTACCATCCAAGAGTTTTATAACATCGCACTCCAGCCTTCATATAAAATTGAATGCCAATTTAATTCCAGTCAAACAATAGGAATATAACAACAATTGCCCCATTCTTTTCGTAAGAACAAGTTATAATTCCAAAACTTTGTTTAAAATAAAAGCCTTGAAATGTTATTTTATATAAATTTTTTGGTAATAGTAAACGGCTTGGCATGCTTAAAATGTCGCTGACTACTATCTCGGCCATCATTATTTTCATCATGACACCAAACATTATTTTGCATTTCAATCCAAAAGAGGCGTCGACTAAAATTCTAACTATACGTTACCCTTATTTCATTCAACCAAAATGCAGATCCCAAACATAATATTGTACAGATCATATACTAAGAAAATAAACACTTTCCAACAGCAATTTAATCTTTTCCTACTGCACTATATAGGGATAAGGTTCATTTTATGGGAAGGGTATGTCACAAATGGGTTTGACAAAATATATTGATGGGCCAGAGGATATTGTTGCACTCAAGAGTTAAGGGCTTAATTGGAATAGTTAAGTACATGAAAGTGGCATATGAAAGTAGTAGGACAACTGTGGGACGCATTGAGGAATTACTTGTCAACATTTTGGTTTCTTGGAATGGTCTCGATTCACTTAAGAATGCAACTATGCAGGGGCAGAGCTAGGAATTTGTATTAAAGGAGGCTGAAATGACAAAATATATATGATAATTAAAGAAAAGTTATACATATATATATATATATATATCATTGATATAATATAAATATTTCAACGTATATATTTATATTTAATTTTACACATGTATAATAATAATAATAATAATATATATATATATAAAGTTTTGCTCATCAATTTTTTATGATATAAAAATCATTAGTTATTATATTTATGATAAATATTTTAACAATTTCCTTCTCAATAAGAGTTATCATTACATTGATAAAAATTTTATCACCTGTATGAGCACTAAATGACTTGAATACATCATTGAAATTTAGAGTTTTGTTGAGTGTAATAAGCTATATTAATTACTTATTAAATTTACTATTTAATTTTACAATTGATAATTGTAGCAAACAAATATATCAACACATTAATAATGCTCAATTGTCATGAAATCTTTATGTCAATGAGATCAAATTATATCAAAATAAAAACCATTCATAGCTTGATTATTTTAAAGAAAGTACTTTTTTTAAAATGAATATCTTCACAAAACTTCTTAACTTTTGTATAAGTGATTTTATGATAAATATTATTCCAACAAAGTTTGTTAATAATAATTATAAAATGAAAGCTAGATAAAATGATATCAATACTTTAAGAACATGTATATCATTATCTTGTTGAAAATGAGTAGATCTTATGACAACTATATTTTTAAATTACTGAAATAGTTGCTCTATATATATATGTAAAAGACTACATATAGAATTAAAATAGAATTTCATATAGTATTTCTTAACTTCAATAATGTACTAACTTAAGAGAGTTGAAAATATATAACTTGACCCTACATTTTATTAAGAAAAAATTAAAAAGTTAAGGGGACTGTGGTCCCTGCCAGTCCCCCCTCTCTCCACTCTTGCAACTATGTTATGTTCAAAGGATAATTTGTACAACTAGATCTTGAGGACAAGGTTCATTTTATGGGGAAGAGTATGTCATGAATAGGTTTGACAAAATATATGGAGTAGGTTGAGTTATCAATTGATGGGCCAGAGGTTATTATTAAGCTTAAGAGTTAAAAGCTTTATCGAAATAGTTGGATATATGAAGCAGTGGGAAAATTGTGGGATGCATTGACAAATAGTGTAAACACTCTCCTTGTCTGTTTGACATTTTGATCTTTGGCCATTGTTCTTGTGATAGTGGATTTCCCCTTTTTCTTTTTTCTGCAAGTTTGCAAATGTTTTTCCTTTTTTTATATTAGAGAAAATATTAATTAAGGACCGCTGAAGAAAATTTCTATTAATCAAGGATTATTTATTATCAAAACTCAAATGAATATTTGTCAATGTCGGTTAATCTTTTATTAATAAGTATTAATTTATATTTTAATAATAATTTATTTTAAATTAATAATAGTCCGTTTGAGTTTTTTTCATTTGAATTTTAAAATAATTGCTATCATAATTTTTTATATTTCCCTGCATGACTGTAGTAACCTCATGGTTTTAAATATAACTAGATCTTAATCTCTCTGCACAACTTTGCCGTGGCCTTGTATTAAAAAAAAAAGTCTCCTCTTCATTTCATCATTTGGTTGTTTGCGTTATCACAGAGCCATTACTCTTCTTAAAAAGCTAATTCATTGGGTGTACAGCTCACCTACTTATATAGTTAGGACCCTCCCCAAATTTTTTCAATGTGAGACCTAATAGCTCCCCCGACCAATCCGTAACGCCTCCATCACAAGTGGCTCACCAGAGGGGCCCGCAGATTGGGCAAACTCAAATCTAACTCTGATATTATTTTGTCATGGGGCCATTACTCTCTCTTCAAAAAGTTAGCTCATTGAGGTGTGCAACACACCTACTTATATAGTCAGGACTTTTTTCAAGTCTCTCTGATGTAGGACTTGATAGTGTGCTGGAGAAGAACAAAAGTTCTGGATGTCTAGTGACAAAGGCGAATTGCATTGGAGTTGTCACGCGCACGACCTCTAGCAAGCTAAGCGTTAAGGTCTCTTCTTAGGACTGCTTGTCCGCACACGAATGCTTTGTCTTTTGGGGTTCTCCGCGGACGTACTCAAGCAAAGAGTTAACTGGCCGCTCTCATCTTGGTTGCGTCCATGCATGGAGATGTCCTTTGGTACTTCAACAGGTTCCTTACAAATTACCAACTGAGGGATTTTATCTATATTTACACTTATTGTATACATTATTTAATAAATAAAAGAGTAAAAATTATATATTAATGGAAATAAAATTCCCACTTATCAATTACATCTACAGGTTCCTTCATTAAATTAACAAATAATTAAGCATTAAAAAAATAATAAGTTCACTTAGACTTTGATTTAAAAACTTGATTTATTTTATATAAAATTTTTTGCATTATACAACCAAAAAGTATCAATGGCTTGTGGTTAATTATATTGCATTTGGTGAACCAGGGGTTCAAAGCGTCTTGGTCAGCTTTAAGCAATTATTCTTCTGATAGTCATTGAAGCTTTGACCACTATTGGCAGTGCAGTTGTCGGAGCTTTGGCTGTGACGGAGGGGAGATTATTTAATAATTGAAAGGCATTTTAATCATTTATCTTTAAAATATAATTTTAATTTAATCCCTTGATCCTGCATTGTAATTTTGAAATCATTTGGTCCTGATCAATTTGAAATACATGTTCTACAAGTGTCATTTTTTTTTTCAATTATGTAATTTCATGAAGCCTCATAGGATATGACTTTTGAAAATAAATTTAATATTTTAATTATAAATTAGTTTTAAAATTGAATGAAAATTAATTGGGTATGTATAATAAAGGAAACCAAGTTATGATAACTTTGAAGCCTGACACAAAGTTTACGAAATATAGAATTGAAAGAACTTAATATGCTCTATTCTCAAAAGTCATGGTTTCAAAGGAATTGATAGTTTTGGAATTGTAATAGTAATAGTAACATGCTTGGTCCCGTTCTGCAATTCTTACATTTTGCTCCATTTTTATTTCTTTATTTTTAAAAACCTGTACCAAGGAAATTGTGAAAAAGAAGTCTAGGAACTCACCGTTTAATTTAAAAGCTAGGTTTAACACACCATTTGAGGAAAACCTCCTTTAGCACGCCACACATAACCCAAAAAAAAAAAAAAAAAAACACATGCCAATAGTTACAAATATTGATTCAAAGTTTCAAACAATTGTAATTACAAATGTCGTATTAATGATGATTAGGTCTCATAAGTTGTAACTAAAATTTTTATACTCATAAATGTTTGAATCATTATTTGAAAGTGATCCCTTAACATGACATCTAGTATCATGTTTTGCACATACAGAGGATGGGCACCAGATCTAGTTAACGTTTATTTGCAAAATTCCATGACTCCTAGGACAGAGAAAGCACGAGAAGCAACACTGAAGCTTGAAAATCCAGAACGTAAGCAAAGAGACTGAAACTCTTTTTCAGTTCTTTCTCTTCCATCATGAAGGAACATGAGAGTGTCCAAGATTGATACATACTTGGCTTCTTCTGTTTCCCTAATTGCTTCTGGCATTATAAACTCCACCACTATCACCTTCCCTTTTTCTGGTAATGCTTCATGACATTTCTTCAACACTTTTATGCTATTTTCATCTGACCAATTGTGACATACCGCCTGCAAATATATTATGTACTTCATTAAGATTGATATTAATTAATTATAGTTATGTTTGTTCAATATATATATATATATATATATCATAATCATAATGTATACAATTGGCCGGTTAATTCGTGTTTTTGTTTTCAAACCATACACAATACAGAGAGCACAGGTTATGCTAAATTATTCATTGAAGTAATGTTACTCTTTAATTATAAGAATCGTTGCAATGTCACTCCTAAACTAATGGGCAATGATGTTGACCGATGATGAACCTATCAGGTTTCACTGGCATGTGGCAAATATATATATATACTAACATATATATAATAACAGTATGTTACTTGTAGCTCGTTGGTTAGTGTGCTGCAAACTTAACCTGCAGATTGCAACTTCGAATTGGCAGACCCAAAAAAAGTATGTTCTCTTGTCAATTACAAATCAGATTTGAAGCTTCGAATAAGATGAAACTAACCTTTAATATTATGGCATCACCTTTTGGAACACTTTCAAACATATCTCCCCCAACATGCTCAATCCCTTCATATAGAATTCATAAGATATTATAAAAAGATATCTATTTAGTCAATTATGCGATAAGAAAGCAATTGGTTACTGAATTCCAAATTCCTAGCTTAGAGTCTTTAGTAAATAATATACTACTGTAGAATCCAATTTATCACATATTACATATAGTTGACTATGACCTTACCCATCTTAGGCATGCATAGTACACAATACTAACTTTAACGATAGATTAAACTTGTTATTGTTCAAATAATTTAATTATTCACAATAGACGGTAACTAATTTAAAAATTCGAGTTTTGAGCTTTTGAAACTTGAATCAAACAAGAATCACTCCTTTTCAAAAGTTTTAATATATACATAGATAAATTTATATTAGCAAACCAAATGAAAAGGTTTTTATTGGCAAGAAACCAATTTCAAGATATTGATAGTAAATTCTGATCATATATAAATCAAATGCACAATTCGTGAAAAAAGAAGACGAAGAAAAAAAACAGAGAAAATATGTTGGCTTTAGCCTTGATCCACACATGTCCCTAACCGATCAAAAGCAACCAAAGACCGAACCAAACTGACATTATTAGAAAAAATCAATTATGTTTTTGAACAAACCAATTGGTTTGGTTTAGTTCAGATTTTATCCAAAATCGAGCAACAATGTATATGGGAAAAAAATCATTTGAAAAAAAAATCATGTTTTTCTTTCTTGCTTGAAATTCATTGTACCTTGAAGGGATGGTGCATTTTGAATGACTTGGGGCAGATCAAAATTGATGCCCTTAATTGAAGGATACTTAGAGACAATCATTTTAAGGTTTTGACCAGTTCCACCTCCAACATCAACAAGTGTTGATATTCCCTCAAATCCTTTGTATATTTCCAATATCCTTCTCATCTCTATATTGCAAACGTTGGCCATTGCTTTGTTGAAAGTTTTGTTCCATGTTGGATCTGTCTTTGCGTATTGGTACATTGGCATTCCATGAATTTTCTTGAACAAGTCATTGTCTTCGTCTATTATTGCATCCTTAAAGTTGACCCTACGGACATCAAAAGGAATATCAATCAACAACCATCAATATTTTTTTAATACAGGGCCACGACATAAGTAGTAAGTGATTAGAGCTAAAAAAAAGTCTTGCATCCTAGAGGTGGATAATGTATATTCATTGTGATCATAAGTGACAATAAAATCCTGCATTAATAAATCTCTACTCTTTCTAATAGCTCTGTAAAGAAAGTGATTCGGGGAGAATTCGTTATGGATAAGTGTTGGGATATCCATCAAATCAGTGAACATTAGTAATTTTGCTCCGTACTTGGTTGAAGTACATTGTGTTTGTAGAACCCTTGAACCAATTGCTATGTTCGTCTCGTATTAGACCACCACATGTCGCACTCCTATAAGGAGTAACAGAGTTATCAAAATTAAGTATATTTACATTTTAAAATTGCGAGGGTCATCATGATTTGGTCACAAAGGTTCATTTTTCCCCCTTTTATATAGTTTAAAATTTTCCATTGACTTAGTCATATAAATTGAAACATACAAAAAATTTGTACTCCCTCTATATATTTTCAAACAATTGTCACTTTAATTATTATATTAATAAATATAAATTTTTTTCTTGACCATTTTACCCATCAATTTAATGGAAAAAAGATAGAGACCTGTACTTGTTTGGAAACCTATTCATGAGAACAATTTTTGTTCTTTAAAATCAAAAAATTTAAAAAAACACGTTTAGTAAATGTTTTTGACAACTTGTTTTAGAGGGGGAAAAATTGAATGGTGTTTCAGAGAAATAAAAAAGGAGACCACCTAAATGATGTTTTGGTGGTATTGTTTTTTAGAACAAAAGAAAGGCGGAGAGCAACTTGTTTTTATTAATGGAATTGCCGCAAAAAATGTAAACTTCATTCCCTCCTCTAGACTCACGTGACCACAACACAAACTATCCTTTTCTCCCCTCTTTGCCATAACCATCCAACCGGCCGGTTCGCCGGAATAATAATACATGTAAAAATCATGCTAATATTAATCATGTAAAACAATTAATCAAACAAGATTTTTTTTTTTTTTTTTGGTTTTGAGTTCTCAAAACATGAGAACTAGTTTAGAGGACAATTTATCAAACAAATTTTTAAATTTTTTTATATATAATTTTTTAGAACAATTATTCAAATAATTTTTTTTAAAATTTTTTTATTCTCATAATATGTTTTACAAAATATTCAAAATAATAAAATAAAAAAAATCTCAAATACAACAATTTCAAACAGGCCCTATGTTTTTTTGACCCCCAAGAGATAGATACCTTATCTTTAAGTAGAGCAGTGGCTTAAGGTAGGATATGGATAAAAGACAGTTAGAACCTGAAAACATCCCAATTTTCAAAGCTCTAAACAATTCATAGATACGTGTAAAGAATATTCACCCCAAATCTTAAGAATAGATTAGATTGACTTGGAGAAATCAAACAAATAGGGTTTGTTCAATGTTCATCATTAATTCATTAGATCAAATGGTAGAAAATTGTTTTTTAATCTCAAAACCAGATATTAACAGTAAATTAATAAACTTACCAAGCTTGCATGAGTGCAGGATGAGAGAAGATTGGTACGAATCCCAAGGATCCACTCACAAGGTGCTTGCCAATGGAAAGAAATTGCATAAACTCTCTCAGTGTCACCGTCTTCGTTCTCACGAACCGAACAACTCAGAAGGGAGTGACTCGCGAGAAGCCTCAAGAGCCGATCGATTCTGAGAGCCAAGTCTCTGTGTTGAGATGAACTTGGAAGCCGAGAAGCCACCTCAGAAGCTGACACGCGTCTTCCTCTCCTTCCTCGGCGATGATGTCGAACAAGTTCAGTTCTATGGCCGCGTTCAGAGCTGCCGAGAAGATCTGGCTGCTACGAAGAAGAAAGGCTGAAAGCACAGACAAATCTTCTTCTTCTTCGTTCACAGTCTTTGGAATCTCGTCATCCTGTTTCTCTTTGGAATCTAGCAAATCCATCTATCGTAGTTTGATTGTTGTCTTTCTCGATCGATCTCTCTATTTCTCCTGCTTTTGTATTGAAAATTTTTTCAAACATGAGCCTCGCTGTATAATTACATTTTTGACCCTGTGGTCTGATTCAAAGCTCAAAGGTCACAAGGTACAACTGCCTGTGTTAAGCACAGCTGTACAGGCACAGGTAATTAACGGAAATTTAGCCGCACACAAATATTTAGACATACGGCTCAAATTTAAAAATGGTTAAATTATATTTTTGCTCTTGAAAACTATTTTTCTAGTATGCTAGATTATTCCATTTATAGGACAGATAATTTTCTAGTATTCTAAAAAATAGAGTATTTATTGTAACAATTTTGTCTTAAGATAATTAAATGTAGCATATTCTCCCCCCCCCCAAACACTATGCTACATTTTAATTATTTTAAAGATAAAATTGTTATAGGATAAATAGTTTAAGACATTGAGTGCTCTTCAAAAAAGTTCTAAAACAAAATGCACCCAAATCTATCTAGTACAACAGGTAACATTTTTTTGTCAAACTTTAGGGTATTTAACGTTAGAGTAAAATATGTTATGTTTTAATTATTTTTGGAGCAAAATTGTTACAACAAATAATTTGAAATATTGAGTGCTCATCAAAAAATAATTTAAAATAAAAATACACCTTAACCCATTTTACAAATAAAGCTTGTAGGGGACTATAGTCCTTGAAATCATTAATAAATCTTTTATAATATATACTTTGAAAAGAGTATTAAAAAAAAGGTAGAGCATTTTGATATTTTTTGTTTAATAGATATTTCTCTTGTCATATTTATAGGAAAAAAATAAGTATTTATTTTAATCATATTTCTAAGGCACGTACTTCAATAATTATTATGTCCATCTTTATTCTTTTACCTTGGGTTAAATATTGAAAAAAATTATTAACTGCTATAGATTTTATTTTTAAAAATATATATATTTAATAAGGATAAAATTAAAACGTGTTAAATTTTTAAATATAATTAATGAGATTTAATATTTTTCTTGATTAGGTGAAAATGTTGATTAGGAGGGGAAGGGGCCTCTCCATTTTTTATCATCATTTTCCTCTACTTTCATAATCACGACCATTTACCAAATCTCTGACTAAACAAATAATAGTTTATTATAGGAAGTAGAAGAAAAATGATGATAATGAATATAGAGTGACTATTAAGCTAGGATGCCAAAGCAACAAGCAAGAGAAAG
>NW_026556496.1:0-35298 GCF_029017545.1 Prosopis cineraria
AAAAATTAATTTCACATTTTTTGTAAAGAAAAAATTTTTAAAAAATAAGCAAACTAAAAGCAGCATTACAATTGGGGGTCCCCCTTGCCTCCTGTGAATTCGTCACTGATTAAAGTACACATTTAAATTTAAAAAAATATTTATAAAGATACTCGTAGCTACTAATCTACAAGGTACTCATTAGTAACATAATTTGAACCCATAATATTAAAGATTTTAGGCTAAATATTTATTAACTGGACTAGCCTTTTTTATACAACACCCTTATAACTTAACTGCACCATTATATTGGATAATCTTCAACATATTTCACTCTCTATATGTATAACGTGTACATTTGGTATTCGTTGAGTAGTGAAAGTCCAAATCAGATTCTCTATAAGATGCAGCTATGTGTTCAAAAACAAAATAGAACATTGGATACTCTCTTATGATAAATTATACTGTTCTATCTTTGTATGATTATATTTCTGATAAATATGTTGCCTTGACTCAGTAGTCAGGAGAGAGATTTTTATCCAATCAATAATGTAATGTGTAATACATATACATTGGGCTAATTTTTTGGAAAAATTTTAGGTGAAGACCCTTGATCCAAGATAATGAAAAAGAGGATCCAAAATTTCTGAAATTTTAGTAAAGAACCCATGCAGAAATTTTTTTAAAATTTGTGATAGAGATGACAAAATTACTTTCATTTAAATGAATAACATAAACAACTTATTATTCTTATATATATATTGTGTTCGTACTTACGGAATGTTGTTCGTTTTTCTACTTCACTTGTTTATAGTCTTGAAATGAAATCAAGTAAAAATAGAACTATAAACAAGTGAAGTAGAAAAACAAACAACATTCTGTAAGTAAATGAATAATATACAATATAGGAACAAATAATTCGTTTATATGTTCATTTAAATGAAAACAATTTTATCATTTATATTATAAATTCAAATGAAATTTGTATGGGTCTTTCAATAAAATTCAAAAATTTAGAGATAATCTTTTTCATTATGTCTGATTAAGGGTTCCACACTAAAATTTTTCCTATTTTTTCCCCACTCAATCATTAGATTAAACCAATGGAATAGATTTCAAACAATAGAAAGCTGATATGATTTTTATTTATTATTTATTTGGTTACATGACCCACTTTTCTCCTGATTCAACCACTTTCTTTCTTGTCCTCCCTTTTCTTTACCGCATTATTCTAAAGTCACTTTTACAATTACGAATTCAAATTGTTTAAAGTAAAATATAATTGAGTACGTATTGAAACTGAACAATCAGATCTGAATCTTCTCTATCTAAAGAATGTCATTATCTATTAATTTAGGAAACCCTCGTCTCTTAAGTATCTAAACTAAAAGGGAATCAATGATATTTACCTTTTTTGTCGTTTTTAAATTTAAAATATACATAGAATTAATTGACTTCATAGTATTTTCATCAGTTTACTTTAGGTGTTATAATATGAATATAATTTGTGGGGGAAAGAAGAATTAGAATGAATTGGAAGGAGTCAGCATCAACGAAGGAGGAAGAGAAGTAAAAAAATGAAATGGAAGGCACTATGTGGTTAGCTTCCATTTCATGACACGTTTTTCTTTGGCCTTCAGAGTCACTTTTTATATGTCCCCATGATACCCTCGTTTTCTTCCCCTCCTGTATAATAGTTTTTAGTTATGCTTGTGCCCGTCTCCATCACTGCCCAAAAGAGTCTAATTTTATTTGCCAATTTTTAATGGGTTTATTTTATTTTGTTTGCCTGTATATATATATATAAAGAAACACAGAATAAAATAGAATACTAGTTACTAAAGAGATGGGGGTTTTGACTCACAAGATGACATGTTATTAACAAATAATACTCGCTCCGTTAAAAAATATAATGCATTTTTAACTGAATCTCACCTTTCAATAAAGTAATTACCTACTTTTCAACTAAGCCTATCTTTTCATATTTACCCTTATTAAACACCCTACAATAAATATAAAGTCATTATCAATAAGCCTTTGAAAAAAAAAAGACAATGATTACACCTTAAAAGGCAAAAGATATCTTACATTTTTTAATATCTAACTCATCAAAAGATATTTTATATTTTTTAAATGGAGGGAGTAATTGTTATAATCATTGCTATCGATGATATGTTTAACAAAGATTATTTAACAATTTAGTGTAACTCTTCTTATTTTTTGTTTAAAGAGATCCAAATTCAACTTTTTTTCTTTGTGAAATTGGTATTGTTTTCACTGAATTTTTATGTGAAAACGTTGCAAACTAGAAGTTGTATTTTTCGTGAGAACTTAAAAAAAAAAAACTAGGATGCTTTTTCTTTTTGCATTTTTTTGGTACAACAATAACTAGTATTCAATACTAATTTAAAGTCAAGTATTCTTGGATTCAAGTTGGGAATAGCTATTGTCTATTACAGTATGATTTTTTTTGGTTTATAATATATAAACCATTCTTGACCTTGTTTAGAAAGAATTGAGCCGTCCTTTATATTCTGCATTATTGTATTTTTTTTTGTGAGAAGATGGAAAAACAATTTTTTAATGAATATTATTTACTATAAAAATTCAAAAACATTATCTTAAAATTTCAAAACAATTCTTGTGATATTTTTCTGTGTTTCCAAGTCGTGAGAAATAGAATTAATTCTTAGAAAAATTTATAAAAGAATTCATTGTTTGGAGAAAAGAATTTAGGTGAGGAAACAACTTTAATCTCGTAGCTCCACTATATTATACCTAAACTAATATACTCTCATATAATCTCTTTGTTTCATTTAATATATTTTTCAACTTCTAGTATAATTATAAAATGAGGTGTAAATGAAAACAGAATATGTCCTAAACTTAAATTTTTTAAAACGACAAAATTTGACACAATTGTTAAAATATAAGACATATAATGGTTTTGGAAAGATGAAGTGAATTATACACACGCAACACTCACGCACAACACAATTTATGGGCCTTTTGTCTTGTGGGTTTTGGGTCCCACAACCACGAACTCATGATTCAAGGCCCCAATGATCACTAAATTTGGGTTATTGGTGATATTAACGGCCCATGCATAGTTATTTGAAATTGAATCCATCTGTTAGCTAGAGTATTGCTTCTTCGAACATATAACAAATATGGGGGGAAAATTCAGAGTAGTTAGGGTTGCTGGTTTCTCCTCAAATGTGGATCATTATCCTCCTACCGTTATTGAAATTATTGGTATAATTCAATGCTTCAACATGTGCTGCCAATTAAATCTACAAAGCCCATGTGTTCGCTCATTGTGCGGAAACAATTAACCTCCCCACCATATCTGACGTCAATTAACAATTGTTTAGAGATGTACTACTTTAGAGTAGTGTCTTTAAACTTCACCCATTTTCTAGCTCAATGCTTTAGATCTTGTAGAGAGCTTTTGTGCTTTTGATCAACCACCACTTTTTTTTTTTTTTTAAGAGGTGGTAGATAATAAAAAGATTAGGTCATTTGGTGTATCACGATTTCTTTCGTATCATGTTTGGTTTTATCTACTCTTTCATATTCCAACAAAAAAAAAAAATCAGGAAGTTCAAGAAAATGCTTCTAATTTGCTTTGGAATTTATTGCCCCGTGAATTTATAACCACTTTACATAAAATTTGACAATATTTAATATAATAAAACCTTTTGCCAGAAGTTGTGATGTTTGTGATGGCTGTCTTCACAAGTTTTCCAAAATAACCATTAAGAAAAATGAAGCAATATCACACAAATTAAAATGAAATTTTGGTTGAAGCATGGAAGTAAAGCATAATATTATAAACTTACAAAATTGATTAGTTCCTTCAGCTGGGAATTATGTTCTGCAACCACAACCAAATATGAACAAACGAGGGGAAGCCAGCAGTAGTTGAAGCGTTAAAAAGCTTTGCATATTTACAAAAAAAGAAAAACAAATACCTTTTATTTACAACATTTTTCTCTGTCGATCATACCAGAATATGTATCCCTTCAGCCTTCAATAATGGAGTCTCTAACCTTGAGTTAGAGATTTGAGCTTCGCATGCTTGCTACTCTTCTGAAGCATCAGACGGTAGCTTATATGTTCGGGTGACTCGAATCTGAATCAAAAGCAAGAATGCTATAAGTCAATGCTTCATCAAATTTACAACTTCAACTTTCAATAAAATATCACTTGTATAACCCTAGATGAAAACTAAATAAAGACCTACTGACAACTTTACATAGATTAAAGAATTCAGTTAAAATTAGTTAAGGCCTTTAAAACTTCAGAATTATCCTCAGTGATTCCACCCCCCCTTCTTTTTTATCCTCAGTGAAATTTATTAATAGCGGAGGCTATTTTGTTTGTAAGTAGACAAAAGTGTTTTATACAAAGGAGTAAACACCATAAAGAAGGCTTTTACGACAAGGACTGCTGCAGGTGAATAATACAACAGACGGCCATGCCCCCTTTAAACTCAGATACACACCCAAATCTAGATGAAACTCAATAATGGTTTATCACTAACCATATCAAATTATCCACAAATACCATAAAAATAGGTTATCCATGTATTATCAGCACTACTGTATGAGATGCATTATGATAAAATTAAGAGAAAACATAATTTTAGATCTCTATATTTTACTTGTATTTTGCTACAAGTCCCTATACTTTTTTTTCTCGATGTTTTAGGCTTTACACTTTTACTTTTTAGTGTTCTAGATCCTTTCAAGGTTTCTATACTTTGTTTATTTAAGAATCTAGAATACCAAAAAATAAAAGTATAGGGTTCTAAAACACCGGAAAAAAAGTGCAGGGACTTATAGCAAAACAGGAGCAAAATGTAGGGACCCAAAAGTTATATTTTCTCTAAAATTAAATTTAATTCCAAACAGAGAGCAGATGTCATATCATGTTCTTTGATGCCTAACATCAATCTGATGTTTCCGCGACAAAATGAATAGTGGAACAAAGTGAACACCACAACAGGTCCTCTTCATTATAGTTTACTGAATAAGCACAAGGTTAAGCACAAATCGTATCAAGATGGGCAGGATGGCTACCCTGGTATCTGGTGAAGTTGCTAGCCTAAAACAGAAGAACAAGAGCATATATATTACCTGCGCCAAAGCATAAATTGCTCGCAAGATTCTAGCATAATCAGTTCCGAGCATTTGAATGACAAGATCTGCAAGAAAGGTTCCCCAAAGCCTGTGCAATGTAACATTAGATGTAAAATCATCAGCATCTAACGCTAATTGTCCCTTAGAAATAGCAAAGTCTGAAAGCAAATAGGTGAAAGAAATCTAATCATTAAGAATAACGATGTGGTTATCAATGTTGCTTAGATAGAACGATGCTCAATCTATGATGCATTTGAATCTAATGCTAGGAAAAATTTACACACACAACACAAGCCAAAAAATTGGCCAAATAAAAAGGGGTAAAAAGGAAAAATGAATGAGAGCCTGAAAGGTGAGTCTGATAGGATCTAAGGTAGAGAGAAAAATGGAACATAAGTCTTTATTAAAATATGAAATCAGAATATAAATTCATAAATTAATAAAGATTAAGAAAAATCTTTAATAGGAGATGAGCAAGAATCTTAAACTAAACAACTAATAAAGCCAAAGGAGAATCTCCATTGATAAAAAGATAATCATTTTACTTCCAAATGAATTCTACATGTTGTGCCTCAATATTTATAGACAGAAAAAATGACTAATAATTCCTAAAAATACTCCCATCAATCCATAACTCAGATAATGGGGGCATAATTACTTGAAAAATAAATAAATAAATATTAACTTAATCTCCAAGTACTATAAGCCACTGCTCCTAAACTTAAGGGCCGCTCAACAAAACAAATAATGACCTAAATAATATATTAAATAGAAATTATCTAAAATAACTTAAAATAAATATTTATTCTTAATATTTCTTTAACTTCCCAAATTATCCATTATCCCACCATAATTGGTATTTTATCTGAGTCTTAATTTTATCGTACGCAAAAGACCATGATGACCTTGGAAAAGTTGTCTCTGTCTCTTCAACCAGGTGTTTTGCAACAGAACCCAATAAAAAAAAAAAATCCAAGGAGATAAAGAAATGACGTTTGCCACATTCCAGACCTCTTTCTATACCAAACAATGTCATCCACAGTCAAAATGAAACAATACAAGGAAGCATATAATTTAATCCCTACAGCACTGACCACTAGCTCATAAATTTTTTCCTCAGATTTGCGGCAATTATAATCTCATCTTTCATTATCATAAAAGGTTGATGAGAGGGAGGAAGAACATGGTGTCCAGATTAGAGCAATAATATTTCACATAGAAGTTTAGGGAAAATCATCAGATTCCTCCAAACAGAGAATTCAAACAAATTTCTGAGACAATAATCTCTCTCAACCAAGGAAGCTGCTAATGACTGAGAAGTTCCAATAAACCTCACTTGAAGAGATTGCTCCATCTCAGAATGTAAGAGAACTGTGAAATTGATATCAATGTGTGCATAGGTACTTCATCATTAACCACAATTTTGATCATATAGAAGAGTTTTTCTATAATATAAATTTAAATTTAAGAGGAAAATCAAGAAGGACAAGTTATGACAAAAATATATCGCTTCAAGAAATTTTAGCTGAGGTGAAGAAGATACACAGGTCCAAGTAGTGTCATCATGCTTCTGATACCCACATATCTTGAAGCAGCACCAAGAAAACCCTGGAAAAATTCAAAGTTCAGATGAGAAAGAATAGGATAAGATTCAAAAATTGAATCCTACTTACTTTTTGCACCAAACCTATGCACGCCAAAGAGATGAAAAAAATATTCCAGCAATAGCATTATGCCCAAGCTATTTCAGAAATGCATATTTAAACATGCTGAACCAGGGACTTGCATATCAAAACTATATCAATATAAAATCTATAATAAGTTGTGTTGTTTGTAAGTTAAACAGTAAAGCATCCTCAGACTTCATGCAAGACACAGGAAACATGTTTAGTTTGGTTGCAAAATGGAAGTATAAGATGAAGATTCGCAGTATCATAACAAAGTGATATAATAGGAAAAGGAAATATACAGAATACGTGTACAAATATCTCAAAATCTAGGCTTTTTTAATGTAATGCAATATAGTAATTATAAGAATATATTAACAGATTCCTTCAATGATCCCTTAGAAGCATTCCTATGAATAAATCATAAAATTTTAAATGAACAAATGACAAGGTCAATGCCTATCACCTGTCTTGCTGCAAGCAAGGCTGCCCTGGATTCTAGATTAACAATGGCCAACTGTCCACCCTGGAAATCATGGAGAATAGAGAGCATGACAATCAAGAGAAACAATTTTTCAGGTTACCAAACCCCAGTCACTACCAATACATACCTTCTTCATTAACTCTTTCTTAATCTGGTAGTTAGCAGCTTCTGAAAGAACTTTCCCAGATAATTTTCTTGCTAACTACAAGATACCATATGGTCATCAAAAGAAACCAAAGACCAGGCACTTTCTACTGGAGACCCATTTAAGATAAAGATCAAACAAGGATATCATTTTCTTACCAATTGATATATTTTTGTGAATGTGAATATACCACCACCCTAAAGAGGACAAGGAAAAATAAAAGAATTAGAAGAGACATATCACCTTATATTAAATCAAATCATCATGAATAAAAATACAATTCCACCTGAAGTATTTTTATGAACCACTTAAGATACCTTTAAAATCATTGATTGAAACCCTCCTGCACCAACTTTTACAGCTGCAAGAACTTGTGCTTTCCATTGACTGAGTTGTCCACCCTGAACATCAGATGTTGTGCCAAGATCCAATGAAGTTTCTGATTTTTCACTACAGAAGTATGCAAGATTTAGATCATTACTGTACGACTAAAAAAGGAAACAAATGTGCATCCAATGAATCAATATAAACACACGGCTATTACTGTCAGCATAAAATGGAAAGTATAATGCTAGTGCAGAACACCATCTGACCAAATTACCAAACTTGATTTGAATAGTCTCACATCAAGTATCAAAAAGAATTGGCTAATCTTGGCAGCTTTAATTACTAGGCTATCTTAAAGTTAATTCCAAGAAACTCCCATGTCCCTTCATGAAGTTAAATATGTCTCTGTTCTATGCAAGGAACAAAGGAGAAAGGGAAAATAACAATAAAATCCATCAAAATATATAAATGACAATCGCGTCTCGCGTCTGTCAAAATGCTATAATTCCTCTTAAGTCCTTAGATAGCTTTTTGACATTAATGATTTTAGGTTAAATAAGTAAATTTCCCCTTGTTTCAAATAAAAATAATGGGTCTAGCTCCATTTTCTCAATCAAAATTTTTATTTGAGCAATCACAACTTTTCTTCTGTGAATCACAAAAATCGAACAAGAAATCATAACTTTTCACGTGAAGTTTCTTTTATGATTGATAAACAAGTTCTGAAAATAACCAATCCCAATCATAACCTTTGTTTAAATAATTACAACTTTGATTCTGTGAATCACAAAAATTAAACAAAAAATCACAACTTTCTACATAAAATTTCTTTTAATATTGAAATTCAAGTTCTGAAAATAACCAATCACAACTTTTGTTTAACCAATCACAACTTCTATTATGTGAATTACCAGAATTAAATAAAAAATCACAACTTTTCACGTGAAGTTTCTTTATCATCAAAATCCAAGTTCTGAAAATAATTAGTTACAATTTTTGTTTAAGTTGTCACAACTTTTATTCTGTGAATCGCAAGAACTGAATAAGAAATCACAACTCTTCACGTGAACCCACCCATTATTTTTTATTTTAAATAAGGGGCAATTTAGTCATTCAACCTAAAATCATTAATGTCAAAAAAGTCCTAAAAAGCTTTAGAGAAATTATGACATTTTGAGAGACTAATTGTCATTTATATATTTCAGTGGGATTTTATTGCCATTTTCCCAAGGAAAAAAGGAGAAGAGTGACAGCATTCCACCAAAGATACTCTTTGCATAGCTCATACATTTACAAGAAAAAATTGTGGGAGAAACATAAACTGAGTGCCACTTAATCAAATGTGTGTGTTCGTTCATACATAGATTGGGTAGAAAGAATTGTACCTTGAGTTATCCTGCAACAAGTGCAGGAAAATTTCTACTTCAAGGTCTTCAGTTGACAATTTGTTTGAGCAAGGTACGTTTAATCTTTTCCTCACTTCAAGCAAAACATTTCTATAAGATGGCCTCCAACCCCTACGAAAAATTAACCAAACTAAACAATTTACACAGATCAAGTACTCAACAATATATCAATTTTTTTCTTTTTTTGGGGTGGGGGGGGGGAATATCCAACAATAACAAAACTAGGTATTCCTTCATAAGTTGGGCAACGACACTAATGCTATATGATTAATTCTTAGCTAAAGATTTGGAAGAGTAGAAGGGGCAAAAAAAATATAACTAGAAAATCATGCAATCAATAACCTTAACGTAGACCTGGCATCAGCTGCAAGAAATAAAAATCGCGACTCAAGTGCAGCTATATAGTCTTCTCGTTCTTGAAGGTCCACTCCAATCATTGCGCGGTCAAATTCAGCTCCACTCGGGATTGATTTTAGCAGAGGACTGAAGTAGCTGATACATGTAAAAAGACAAACATTTATTAGTATGCAGAAACTTAGAACTAAGTAAATTATGACCCGACACATTACTCTACAAGATATCAACAAATTAAAACAGAATTCTCACAATTCCAGAAGATTTCACCCACCTTGGGCCAAAAAGGATTGTTTCAAGCTCAAACAACTCGGAGTCCGTAGCTAGTTCAAGCACTGAGCGGAGCTCCGGATCATATGCGCCTGCAAACTTGACCACTTACCGTAACACCTCAAAATGAAATAAAATCAACGTATAGGAGAGACGACAAAAAAAAGAACAGTAGAAAATAAAAAAGCGAGCCACCTTGCCTATCGCTCGAAATTGCAGCCTGAGCACAAATTTTCAACCTCCGGCCAATATTAATACGCGCAGGCAAAACAAAAATCTGAAGAATAACAACCAAAAAAAGAGTTAGTGCGGAATTTCACATTGATTAAATCATACATTTCACGCTTCAGTTTAATTCAATGAACTAAATCCTGAAAAAACAAAAGAGTGCAAATAGGAAATGTTGAAGAGAATAGTGAGAAAGCGAAGAAGCTTACAGGGGAGGAGAGTTTGGAAGTGGAGGTGAGGAAAGAGAGGGAAAGGTTAGAAGGCAGAGAAGTCGGAGAAGTCATCTACTCCGCCGAGGAGCCGAAGCTAACAGTGTAGAACCAACCAATTCTTCCCTTCCCCACAATTCTTCAAATTGAAAATGCAACTGTCGAGTGCCGTCAGCTCCGTGCCTCCTTCGGGTAAAAAAAAAAATAAAAAATTAAAAAATTAAAAAAATAAATAAAACCTTCGTGGCCTGCTTACGCTCAAATTTTGGGCTGAATTGGGCCACATTAAAACGAAGTTAGATTCCAGATCCGGCCTATAGGTTGAGGTTGGCCCAATACAAGATTAGGTAAATCAGGTCCTCAGAGCTCTCCAATGCTGGTGCATGCCATGCCTTAAGTTGCATGAATCATCCACGTGTTTCATAATAAAATTAGGTTACAAGAAATATATCAATATTAATATAATTAATATAGATATAATAAAATTAGGCTGACCTATGGCTTTCATTATACATAATTACCTAATTAGGCGGTTGGGATTAAATATATATGCTTTTCATTATTTTTGAATTACATTAGTTAATTAGCTTTTGGTGTACACAAATGTACATGAACTAGATTGAGCTCAGTATATATGCACGGAATACAAAATGACTTGCACTATTTAAAATTTTATGAATTGCGTGCAAAGTTTCTGGCCAAAAATACCCTTAATTGCCATCAATAATGATTGTTTAGACAGACATACGTACGTACATATTGTTAAGTAATTGTGTAGGTCTTTGTATGAAATCACAGTACATCATACCTGGATCTTCATCTATATCATTGGTAGTACCATTTAGTGAGCAACAATATATTTTATTAAAAAAGGACTCTTACAGGATGAAGTGAAAGTTGAACGGCCATCCCAGTACATTTCAAGCTTAGGGAACCCAAGTACCGATTTGGTGTGAATGCTACACCTAGCAAGAAACTTGATCGTCCACAATATACAACAACAACAACAACAAGCCTTTATCCCACTAGGTGGGGTCGGCTACATGGATTGCAAGACGCCATTGTGCTCTATCATTTATCAAGCTTTTAGAAATATTATTAATTAAGAGATCGCGTTCAACAACTTTCAAAAGTGTTCTCTTAGGCCTTCTTCTACCTCTCTTAATCGGACTCAAAGTTATATGTTCCACTCTTCTCACTGGTGCCTCCCTTGGTCTTCTTTGTACATGCCCAAACCATCTCAACCGATTTTCTACCATTTTTTCCTCAATAGGTGCCACCCTCACTTTTTCGCGTACGTGCTCATTTCGAATTTTATCTTTAAGTGTATGTCCGCACATCCATCGTAACATTCTCATCTCTACTACTCCAACTTTATGCTCTTGCTGTCCCGTTAGAGCCCAGCATTCACTACTATATAACATTGTCGGTCTGATAGCAGTGCGATAAAACTTTCCTTTAAGTTTATTAGGCACCTTACAGTCACAAATAACTCCTTTAGCTTTTCTCCAATTAAACCACCCGCTTGAATTCTATGTGAAATATCTCCACTGATTTCGCCATCATTTTGAATAATGGCTCCCAAGTATCTAAACTTTTCCACTTGAGGTATAATTTAATCTCCCAATTTTACTTCCAAATTATTGTCGAATAGTCCTTTACCAATTTACAATATAAATATTCCGTCTTACTTCTACTCAGACGAAAACCTTTCAACTCCAATGTCCTCCTCCATAACTCAAGTTTGCAATTAATCTCTTCTCTTGTCTCTGCTATAAGAACTATATCATCCGCGAAGAGCATACATTTCGGGATTTCCTCTTGAATATGTTGTCCAATAAATCCTGAGCTAAAACAATTGAAACGCCTCATTTGAAATTGCTAATTAAAAGTTTCTCTACACAGTACAACATAAATATATATTCTGCAATGCAAAAAGCATCAATCTCTATTCACAGTGCCTAAAAAGGGAAGACACTGGTTATATATATGTATGCATGTATATAAACCCAAACCCAAATACAGTCTTATTTCAGGTGTTCTTGTATCTCAGTTCCTACTCACATTTGATAGATCCATAAATGTGACGAACAAAGAGCAAAGCTGCGAAAAATCCAACAGTTCCAAGCATCAAGAAGAAACCATAGCATATACAAGCCGTGAATCCAAAGAAAAACGAGATCTGCAAGAATCCAGACATATCAGAGCGTGCATAGTAGTAGTACAAACAATAGGCACAAATATATATGCCTGCTGATCCACCATACAGAAATGGTCTGCACGAAAGAAAAATACAATGGTCAAACCAAACCAAACCCAATTAACCATTTAAGTAAGAATTTTAACGATCCATGAGTGAAATATGACTAAACCATGCTGGCCGGACCTCAACATAAACAAAAGATTCCCCAAACATCAAAGCAATAATGCAGGTGTTGGAAATATATGTGCGGGCTCACATTAATTATTTTATTGATACGTTAAAACTGGTTAACCGGTGGCTGTTGAAATATTAAAACCCAATTATGCCATGTGATCAAATGCTTGATAGCTTAGACAAGCAATCTATTGAGTCAGGTTAGCGGCTAAAATGTGAGTCATTAACCTTACTAAAGTCCGTAGTGGGTGATCCCCGTAACTATTATTTTAAATGGGCTAAGTCATCTCTCTAACCCTAATTCATTATGTGCTTCCTCACCAAAAACCGCATAACTCTAAAATGGTATAGAGAGGAAGACCTACTTGGACTAGCTTAGTGTAGCTTAGGAACTTTGTCAAAATCAGATACAAAACACTGACTTGTATGTGTGTTTAATATCTTATCACATTGACTAGATCCATGTCTTTTGGCAAAAAAAAAAAAAAAAAGATCCATGTCCAATCTATTAATTAGATTTTACAAAAGGTCAAAAGAAAATGATAATGAACATTCAAATGCATCAGTAAATCAGCAAAGCAACCATTTTTTGAGACGCTTTCTGAGCAGGCAGTCCAGGAAAACATTTACTATACTGATCTAGGCTAGCTTATACGGATAAAATTTCTCTCCCACCAGAGTAACAAATATGCAAAAAACGCATACATGAGTTAAACCAAATAGCAATATTCATTTGGTACAGTAACTTCATACCTCCACCACCACTCATAATCCTCAGCAGCAAGCTGGAAGTATGTCAAAGCCATAGTAGTGATCACAGTGACAATCAAGAGGATGATGAAGACAATGAACAAAATGCTGTAGGAGCTATAGATCCTGTAACCCCAAAGACAGGCAAATGTGTAGTAAAGTTCAGTGCACACAACACAAGATGGCAAAAACCCTGCCATTGCAATATGAGAAATCGCTCTGCGATGCCACGGCAAAGAGGGAATCTCTCTAGGATATTTACTTGTGTGGCAAGGAGCTTGGAATTCTGCTTTGTTCTTCTTCCCAGCAATCCCACCCAACACAAGCAAAGGCAATGTTACAGGAGTCCATATCAGAACCATCACCATAACTTTACCAAATGGAAGGGCAGAAGTAACATTGTAAGCAATTGCAACAATGTTCAGATAGCAAAATGTGAGAAATAGAGGTCCCCAAGAAAGACATCCAGTCAATAGCAGATTACTAACCTGTCAAAAGCAAGGACAAGTATGTAATGTAATGTAATGATCAGTGATTGAATATGAAAACAAAAGCAAGTTCAAAACTCATAAGTGCATACCCATTTTGTTCCCTCTAGCTGACAATAAAATCTGGTTGCAGTATAGCCAGCAAACACTGAAGTTAGTACATATATCATAACAAGTGCTTTGGCCAGAGCGCCTCGATTGTATGGATAGAATACGCCAAAAAAAGCCAAAATGAATATGAACACTATACTGCACATTATCAACAAGCAAAACTTATCAAGACAGAACAATAAAGAAAATAGACACATAGCTTCAGAACTCGGAGAGAACTTACAGAGCTAACAGTTGGGTGCCAGATCCAAGTGCAGCTGCAAGTAGAGACTTATACTTGGGAAACCTAAATACATCTCCATGAAGACGCTTCCAACCAGTCTCTTCCTCGTCCTTTGCAGATTCCTGATCATGGACATACCTATTTTGAAGACAAACAAGTGTAACATCTACATTTTAGCTCGAGAATAGAAATGCTCTACCTAAAACAGATAATACAGAAACTAGAAAGGTTCTTACTTGATGAAATCATTCTGAAGGACCCGCTTTAAAATGGTTGCAAGAAACCCAGTTAGAAGGAGAATTGGCACACATGAATTTAAGATTGAGAACCAATGGGGCCATGAGGATGATTCATGGTACTTGTCCATCCTCTTCTCAAAAGGAGTGTCAGTATGCATCCATTCTGTGGTATACAGAAATTCCACATCTACTTCATTATCATCTGTAA
Organism: Prosopis cineraria; assembly: GCF_029017545.1. NCBI lineage: Eukaryota > Viridiplantae > Streptophyta > Magnoliopsida > Fabales > Fabaceae > Prosopis > Prosopis cineraria. The sequence goes on from NW_026556496.1 coordinate 14,610, forward strand.
GGTCCACAAAAGAATCATGCTCTGTACGTGCTATGATTTCAATAACACGATCCTTGTTGTAGAAGATGCTAAAGTGAATATGTGTGTACATGTAGTACTTATTGTCACTTGGATGATGTCCTTCCTGACGAACTTCTCCTATGAAACCCCAAATAGGTAAGCCATCATAATGCATTTCAAAGTAGTAATCCTTCTGAACAATGGATCGAAACTTGGCCACTTCTTCCTTCTTGAGTGTTTTTTTGCAGAGTACTTCAGAATTTTTGTTCATTCGGAATTCAAGCCGATAAGGAGCACTGACTAAACGATCTCCAATTAAGACTTCACTGAGAGCTCCCTTTTCTTCCTTCACGCGATCTGCAAATCAAGAAAAAACAAAGAAAATGATTGCACTCACAGAGATGGATATAAAATGAATAAAAAAAGTGAATGATCAAAGACTGAGAAACCAACCTGGCATGCAGAACGGGAGATCATAATAACCATATGTTTCACTGAAAGGAACGAGCTATTTATTAAAAATAGTTATAATTCGTCATCAGCTGCTGACCAATGATTCAGAAATCAGAAAGAACTGTGTATATGACAGCAAGAGAAATTAGTTGATTACCTGGGATTCTTATATGGCCCAACCTTTGCAACATAAAAGGGCACAATATCTCCTTCTTTGTAACGATGATTTGAAGCATCCGATCTCACATGGCTGATACGACAAAGAACAACGAAGGTGAAGAACAAAATGGCCACGACCTTCGCCATTGTTCAACTGTGGCTTTGCCTCCCAGAAGAAGCGCCAGAAAGGAGAAAGAAGGGAAGAAATGAAAGAGACCTGAGCAGAGACGAAAACCGAATTAAAAGAGGTTCAATGGACCGAGTGGGAGAAGAAGGTTTTAAAATCGTGAATGAAGGAGGAAATGTTGCAGTAACAGGCTACATGGAACTTGGCTTTAGGGTCAAAATTGAGTCCAACCTGAGCGTGCTGATATTGACCATGCTCATCAACGGCACTCACTTTTTGGTCCCCCGAAAAAAAAAAAAAAGAACAAAAAGAAACGTGACTCACCCTTGGGTCTTGACTTGGCGCATGGAGTGCGCGCGCGCGTTATTTTTCTTACCGAAAAAGTTACCAACGTTCTTTTTTCCTTTTTTACCAACGTTTATGAGGAGGAAAAAAAAAAAAAAGTAGTTTCGTCTGTATCTGTTGCTTTTTTATATGAAAATACAAATGAAATGAACCATAGTTGAAAATGTGAAAGATAGTTTTTTAAAAATTAAATACCTCCTCTCTTGAAAAATGGGAAACACAATTAGAAATTCCTATATTTTCATTAATTTTTTTTTTAGTTTTTGTAATTTTTTTCATAATTTTCAGTCTTTATAATTTAAGTTTAATTTAAATTATCGACTATAATCAAGTAATTGGATCCAGCAGATGATGAGTGTCTAAGTGGCATGTGAGGAGACAAAAAACTGACATTTGTAAGCATTTTAACCCCAAAATGGCATTGTTTAGTCTTCCGCACGTCACTCACCATGCACTATATCCGAACCTTTAAATAAAAACCCTGACTCATATTATTATTATTATATTATTTTTATATATATTATTCTTTTTATTAAAATATAAGATATTTTTAATTAAATTTTACTCCCAATAATGCAATTGTTTGTCTTTAAACTAAAATTATATTTTTTATATTTACTTCTATTTAATAGGGTATTTCACTTTAAAATAAATATAAAGTGATTTATTCATTAGAAACACTTCTGAAAAAATAAGGTAATGATTGCATTTTAAAATAATAAAAGTATCTTATATTTTTTTAACATTTATTGTCTCAAAAAATGTCTTAAATTTTTTTAAGAAAGGTAGTACAATTTATATAAATTTATTTAATTTATAAATCATGAATAATATAATTTATTTTAAATTTAAGATAAAAACTTAAAATTTAATTGCTGTTAAGATTTTCTAAAATATCATTAAATATTAATTATTTTAATGAAATTTCATAAAATCACGGAAGTCTTAATTACCATAATAATATTTAAGATTTATAATTTTTAATAATAAATATGAATAGTACTAATTTAAACATTATTAGTATTAGTATGAAGCTGGAAAAAAATTTATTATTATTTTTATATACAATTGCCCATTATTCATGGGTCAAGTTGGATAAAACTATATTAGCAGCAAAACTCTTCCAATAAGTATTTAATAAAGTTATATATCCAAAACTCAAACTCACCACTAATTAAATTAGTACAACTCTTTATTAATTGAGCTACGTGTTCGTTAGTTTAAAAAAAACTTTATTAGTGAAAGATCAACTTTGATTTTCTTACAAAAATTGATTATTATTTAATGGATGTTATTAATTTTCTATTGAATCTTTGAATACATATTTCTCCTTATCTTAATATTGGTTTACGTTATGCGAGATTTGATTTGGAAAGAGTTAGAATTGCATTTAACTAACCAGTGCTTTGATACTTTCGGTATAGCATGGATTTGCTTTGCATAGTGGGTTAATAGATGCAAGATGAATGTAACATAATAAATAAATGAAAGAAAATGACATAACTAACTAAATTGGTTGTTGATCAATTTGAATCTTCCATATTTGTAAGTGTATACATATAATATAATTAAATAAAAGCAAAGTAGGGGGTGGAGAGAGGAGACTAAAGGCGCACTACCCATTTATAATTTAGGGACAACAACACTGATGGGAGGAGAAAAAAAGAAGTAGCGAAAGCTCTACATAATTGAAGATTCATCTATATATAAGTGAATCGATGAATCTTTAATTACACATAGATAACCTTCAAATGCATTGGGTTATCACAACTTTTTTTCCCCCTCTTTTGGAGTCTTCATTGCCATTCTCCCTTTAATCTATTTTTTCATATAAAATGTGCTTTTTCAAAAGTTACTTTACATCTCATGATGTTTGACTCAAACATTATTAAGTAAGAAGCATATTTGACATTCTAAAAGTACCATCCAAGCAGGCATCAAGTCTAAAACTTTACCATGAAATTCATATAGATGCCACACATAATCACATTATTTTTCTGTTGCTTTTTCTTTTAATAGTAAATAAGAAGAATCTAATTTAAGCTGTTCTCATATCTTACAACAACAAATGCCTACTCACACTTAATGGATCCATACATGTGACGAACAAAGAGCAAAGCTGCATGAAATCCAATAGTTCCGAGCGTCAAAAAGAAACCATAGCATATACAAGCCATGTATCCAAAGTAAAACGAGATTTGCAAGACTTCCATACATGTTAGAGCGTGCATAGTAGTAGCACAAACAATAGGCACAAATGTATATGCCTGCTGATGATCAGGGGCGCGTCCACATAGGGAAAAGAGGGGGCAATTGTCCCACGAAATTTGCAAAAATTACACTTACTTTTTTTGTTTAAATTATACTTGCCCCCTCTTTAAAATTGCAATTGCCTCCATAAAAAATCAGTTGCTCCACATTTTTTTTAAACTATCAAGCATACATATTTAAAATATTGTTTACCCTTTTATTTATAATAAAAATAAATATATGATGTAAATGACATTAAGATATATTTTTAAACTTTTCATATAATTTATTTATATATTACTCTAATTATTACTTAAAATTATATTTTTTAAAAAAACATTAATATTAATATTTGGTATAAATATTGCCCCCATTACTAAATTTTTCTAAATCCGTCATTGCTGTTGATCCACCATATAGAAATGATCTGCACAAAAAAAAAAAAAAAAACACACACACACCACACACACACAGAGGTTAAACCTTGTGAATCTATAATAAATCTCTGTTTAACAAGAAGTTCAGTGGAATTCCTTGTAACGTAACTCAATTTAAGTGAGAATTTTAACAATCAAGGCTTAATATGTGGGTAAATTACTAAACCATAATGAACTTGACATGAACAAAATATACCGAAAACTCTAAGCTACAATGGCGTAAAGGTCAAAAGAAAATGATAACGAATATTGAAACACATCAAGAAATTAAATGACAAATGCATTAATAAATAAAAAAGCACGCATTCTTGAGACTTATTTCTCCAAGGTGCAATAGTAGTCCAGGGAAATACTTATTGAAATACTCTACTTGGGTAGCCTACGCAGATGACATTTCTCTCTAACTAGCGTAACAAATATACATAAAATGAACATGAAAAAATGATACAGAAACTTTGTTAATGATGCATCCGTTAATTCAATGCTAAAGTTAGCATGAAAAGTTAATGATGCAGTAACTTCAATCTGGCAAAAGAAAAGAATGATACAGAAACTTCATACCTCCACCACCACTCATAGTCCTTAGCGGCAAGCTGGAAGTAGGTCAATGCCACAGTAATAGACTAATAGTAGCAGTAACAAACAAGAGAATGATGAAAACAATGAACAAGATATTGTAGATGGCAAAAGTCCAGTTACCCCAAACACTGGAAAATACATAATAAAGTTCCATGCATACCACACCAAAAGGCAAAGTCCCTGCCACCGCCACCTGGGAAATTGCTTTGCGATACTATGGCATAGGTGGAATCTCTCTCGGATATTTAGTTGTTCGGCAAAGAGCTTTGAATTCTGCCATGTTCTTCTTCGTAACAACCCTACCCAACACAAGTAAGGGAAATGCTGCAAAAGTCCACATGAGAACTACCACCATAATCGCACCAACTGGGAAGGCAACGGTGACGTTGTAAGAAATAGCAATAGTATTCAGAAAGCAAAATGTGAGAAATAGTGGTACAGAGAAAATGCATCTAATCAATAGTAGATTCCTGACATGTCAATAAGGAAAATTATGTAATTATCAATAACTAAAAATGAAAACAAAAGCAAGCTCCACAGATACAGGACTTCATTGAAGTGGAAAAAAACTCATCCATGCATACCCAGTTGGTTCCTTCTAGCTGACAGTATAACGTGGTTGCTGTATAGCCAGCAACTCCTGAAGTTAGTGCATAATGGCAACAAGTGCGTAAGCAGGGCCCCTCGATTGTATGGATAGAATACACCAAAAACTGCCAAAATAAATATGAGCACCATACTGCATATTATGCGTAAATACAACTTTAAGACATAACAATAAAGAATAAGTACGCAGAGACAGAGGGTCAGAACTCAAGGAAACTTACAGCGCAAATAGTTGGCTGCCAGATCAAGGGCAGCTCCAAATAGAAACTTATACTTGGAGAACCTGAATGCATCTCCATGGAGATTCTTCCAACCAATCCCTTCCTTGTCTTCAGTAGATTCCTCATCATGGGCATACCTATTTTAAAGACAAGCAAGCATAACATTTACTTTTAGCTCAACAGTTTGACCCTCAGTAATGCAGAAACTAGAATGGCTCTTACTTGACAAAATCATTCTTGAGGATCCAGAACATAGTAGCTGCAAGAAACCCAATTAGAAGGAGAATTGGAACACATGAATTTATGATTGAGAACCAATGGGAGGACGAAAACGGAAGATAGTAATTATTCCTCCTCTTCTTAAATGGAGTGTTAATCTCTTTCCATTTTGCAGAATGCAAAAATTCCACATTAATTTCTTTATCCTCTATAAGGCCTATAAAGGTTTTTATCATTGAAATCAGATGGATTTCAATAACACGATCCTTGTTATAGAAGATGTCAAAGTGAATACGGTTGTACAAGTAGTACTTATTGTCACTTGGGTCTTTCCCCTCCTAATGAACTTCTCCTATGACACCTTAGATAGGCAAGTCGTCAAAATACATTTCAAAGTTGTAGTCTTTTTGAACAATAGATCGAAACTTGGCCTCTTCTTCCTTCTTGAATGTCTTTTTGCAAAGTACTTCAGAATGTTTATCCCGTCGGGATTCAAGATGGTAAGAAGCACTAAACAATCGATCTCCCATTAATACTTTAGCAAGAGCTTCCTTTTTTTCTTCCACATGATCTGCAATCAAGATCAAATGAGACAATAATTGTACTAAAAAAGATTGATGGTGAATTAAAAATGATTAATGATAAGAGGCTGAGCCAACCTGGTTTACAGAATGGGAAATCATAATAGCCATAGCTTTCACTGAAAAGAAAGAGTTTTTTTCATTATAGATGAATAAATTATACATAAAGGTACTACAACTACTAATTGACTGTTCAACGTGATCATACCAATTGTCAGAAGGAGATACACAACAAAATAAACCCAACAAGTGTCAAATTTTTAAATAATTTTAATTGGTTGATCAATTATCAGCATTTGCCAATGATTCAGAAATCAGAATACATTACAAATCAGAGTGTTAACAGAAACAGAGAGTAGACTAGGGTACATCAATTTGCTCATCACATCCAAGTTCAACTAAGAGCTCCGGGATATATGCCCTGTGATTTCTGCGTTAGGCATATTAGCAAAGGCCTCAAAAGACGATAAGACGATGAAGAATTCACCTCTTGATATAAAATCAAAAATCTCGAGACAAGAAAGAACTAGTGCTTGGCAAGAAGTGTAAATTAATTAGTTACCTGGGATTGCTAAATAGCCCAACCTTTGAAAGGTAGAGGGGGACCATATCCCCTTCTTTGTAACAATGATCCAACACATTCGCTTTCACATGGCTGATACCACAATAGTGATGATGGCGATGAATAGTATGGCCACCACTCTCCCCATTGTTCACCCCCTTCCCTTCGAGAAGATATATGCACATAGATATAGAGAGGATGGAATATATGAAAGAGGTCTAAGTGGAAGAGGTAAAACGAATTAAAAGGTTCAATCAACGAAAGTGAAAGTAGAAGTTTGTGAACTAAATCATGAGTGAATTGAAAAATTGCTGACAATGAGTGAGATTATCATTATTCCCTTTAAAGCCAAATAGTCAAGCTAGCCTAGAGAGTAAACGTTGGTTCCCCACCTTGGGCAATCAAAGGAAGAAGAGACTTCTTGCAGTTGGTGGCCATTCGTTTCAACACTTAACACCTGAACCTGTCCTAGATAATCCATTCAAAAACATGCTTTCAATGCTTCATCTTACATATGAAATCTCTTTCAGCCGTGTATCTCATTCAAAAACAACATGGACAATCCAAAACTTGCTTGAAATATAAACAGGGGAGAACGACAAAAAAATTGGGAGAATTATTCTAGAGTCCCATAGAACTATAGAAGGATTGTCATGAAATCATCAAAATATTGAAGTTTCTAGGTCTCTCAATATAAATAATTTTGTATACTCAACTACTAAATTGCCCCTTATTTCCAAATCCCTCACCTACAATCTTTGATCATTCTGAACAATCTTTCCCCTCTCTTGTTGAGACAGCCTTACACCACCCCAAGACAATCGAAAGCTTCCTTGCTCTTTGCACCAACGAGAAGGCGGTCTAAACTTCATTGCAGGTATGAGGAACTGTGTGGTATTCTTCTAGTCGACGAAGACTTTGTTCCCGACGACAGTGACTTCGATTTGGGTGGCTGGGTAGTAGCCGATGATGTTGGCTAGGACCCAGGCGTCAGTGAATGATTGATTTGCAGTGGCTGCGAGAGAGAAGCTTGTTGGATAGAGCAATGACAATGGAGATCTAGGACTGTACAATCCTTGGGTTGCACTGTCGTTCTTTCTATTGACCAATAAATCCCCTCCCACCGTTTTCTCCATCACAGCCTTCTTCTTCGACAGCTTCGTCACTGGCTTCTCCCATGGCTTAATGGCTTGACTTAATGATTTTGTTAAATTCCTGAACATGAGCTATTGATTTTTGAAGACAAATTTATTGATTTTGTTGTTTGATTTTACTGCTTTTGACCAAAATATGAGATGATAATTTTTTATTTTATTTGGTTTGTTTAAAAAGAAGGTTGTGGAAGCGTGGAAGGAGAAGAGAGTCGAGGAGTAAAGAGTGAGAGTGTACGTAAGGCAGCTTCAAGCAGTATCTGAGGGCATCGATGGAGGTGAGAAAGTTGAGGCTAATCCAAGATTGCAAGTGAGGGACTTAGAAGAGACCAAAGGACTTAGGAATATTTTGATTATTTATGATATTTAAAGGTATTTATAATCTTTCTATTGAACTTTAGGATAATTCTCCCACATAAAATATAAAAATATTAAATTAGGCTCCTAAAATGACTTAATCACTTTGAAGTCTCACATGCATCTAGGCTTAGCAATTTTAATGAAATTACCTTGCTAACCTTCTTCATAATTTAAAAAGAAAGAAAAAGAAACACCAACTTAAAATTAGCCCTCCCTTCAAATGGAAAGAAAAATTGAGAAAAAAGAAAATAAAAGGAAAAAGAATGAAGGAAAGAGAAAAATGAGAATAAAATATCATCTTTTCTTATATTTGGATGAGTATGAAAAAAATAGAGAGAAAACAAATTAGCAAATAATATAATAATTATGATACTCTTATATCAAAATATGCCATATTTCACATAATTATTTTTATAAAAAATTTAAAAGAAGAAATTTTATTGAAATTAACTTCATAAAAAAATTAAAATCAAGTTGTTTATTAAAAATATATTATCATATTATTTAAATAATTTAATAAAAAATATTACTTTTATTTAAAATATTAAAAGGAGACAATTTATTAAAATTAAATATAAATAATCTACAAAGTATAATGAAACATTGTAGCTTTGGTGAAGAAGAAGAAGAAGAGTAGGAGAGAGAGAGGTTTTGCACAAGAAATAGAAAGATTGACAAAGTGTGAAGAGGGGGAAAAAATAAAAGAGAGAAAGCCACATGTGAAATGACAAATTTTTTTTCAAAATTTCGGAGAGAAAACTTGAAGAGAAAATATGATAAGTTTTACTTTCTATATTCTTTTTCACTTTTCCTTCTCTTACTTTTTCTTCTTCATACAAACAGGAAAAAATTCATTTTCTTTCTAGTTTTTCCCTTATAATTTCTTTCCTCTTACATTTTCTCTCCAAACAAACAAAGCATAAAGGAACTCAATGAAAATGAAAAGCATGAAGGTTCTCTCGAACTTGATCAAGCTAGAGGAGGCAAGTCAATGGGTTTTTGATTTCTTCAAGACCGCTTACAGATCAATATAATTCCCACCACCATGGAAGTCCACAACCTCAGCAAAATTGTTACCCCCCCTTGGCTCTGCTCCACACTGTCGCTACAAGATCTGCAAGATTTCCCATATTGCCAATCCTAATGTTAGTCTCTCTTCCTCATCAACATGCCTTTTCTATTGATCAAGTATTTTGCCACATTCCTTCTTCCCCCAACAGCTCCAGAATCTAATTTTTATGTTTTCGGGTAACGCTTTGACTTTTTTTTTTTTTTTTTTGAGTGAAGTTCGATTGAAAATGAGAAACTAATCTTATAGCCCTAAAACTACAAAAATGCATCATGTCATCTTGAAAAAAAAAATTTAACTACTTATAACCCAGAAACTACTTCAAAACCATCTTGTTTTATCTTATCCCAAATTAAGAAAAAAGCTATGTTAGTTTGCAGGGAAAATGTTCCATGACAGTGGGGCTTCAACTTGTTTTCAAAGAATGGAAGATTAAAATTGGGAGAGCCTCAATTTGTGGGGACTTGGTTTTGCTCCTCTGAAGCTTTTCTTGGAGGAGGCTCCGCTGCACTTAACAAAGATATAGACAGTCTAAATTTAATATTTTATTTTTTATTTTTATTAAAATAGAAAATATAAAATTATCAAATATTTTAATAAATTTGCTCATCAATTTGGACAATCTAAATTTATTATTAATAGTCCAAATTTAATATTTAATTTTTTATAACTTAATTACCTAAACATATATTCTTTGAACAGTGCATATTTAATATGAATGGTTTGGATTTTATAATAAAATTTTTTATAAATTGACTATCTAACTTATAAAAACATTTTACATCAAAATGTACATCTAAATAATCAACTTGTAAAAATTATAAAAAATTAAATATTAAATTTAGACTATTAATATTAAATTTAGAGTGTTTAAATTGGTAGCAAGATTTACTAATTTTTTTGATAATTTTTTATTTTAATAAAAAATAAAAATGAAAAAAAATTAAATTAGACCATTTAAATCTTAATTGGGATGCACGCAGCCTCCTCCAAGAAAAGCCAAAGTCTAATTTGTTGAGTGTCCCAACTTGAGAGCGAAATTGGAAGAGCCTTCCTGATGAGCCTCGAGTGTTTTTCACAGTCGAAAGAAGTTGAAGGAAAAAAATGGAAAATGATAAATGTCTTCGTGTGCTGAGGGGGAAGCGGAAGTTTTTAAGAATAGTAGTATTATTTCATTAAAAACATTAATTTTAGAGAAGTATGAATGGATTTCAGAGTCATTGACATTTCACGGGCCTTATTTGGGATATTCATATTCCAATGATATTTATGTGTCATTTTTCCTAACAGCGGATTCATGTGAGGTCTATTTTTAGGACAGATTCAAGTTTCAAAACTCAAATTTTTTCAGAGGATTATTTTTTAAAACTTAAACTCTCATTAAAACATGTTTAAATAACCCATCTCTACTCTCAGGATTTTTGGAGTATTAAAATTGATCTCCAAAACACTCATTAATTTGATTTCTGTTAAATAATCAAATTAAATATACACACACATATATATGCATACATACGTGTATATATATATATATATATTTTAAAGCTAATAATATAGGTTAATTTGCAACCCACAGGTTGGCCCGCAGTGAGTTACTGGTTTAACAGGACAGGTTGACATAGCTTGCATTTTTTGTGGGTTGAATTTTGTCAAACCACAATGGGTTTCTAGGTTAGCAAGCCAAGCCATAAGTAAAAAAATAATTTTTTTATAATTTTTTAAAATTTAAAAAATTATAACTTTACCTCTTATTATTATTATTTTCACAGTAAAAAAATCATATATTCTCCTTAAAAATTAATTTTTCAACCAACAATAAAATTATTTCTAATTAAGACATACTTATATCACCACTTAAATATAAAGTAATTAAATTTTGTGAGTTTTTTTTTTGATCTTTTACATGACTAATCAGTATTATACATATATAAATTAATATAAATGCTCTGTTTACCTCATTTTCTCTTTGTCTTGTTTTGACATTTTTGTTAAAAAATTGATGCCCTAATTTAAAATATCAATTTTTTTTAAAAAGGGAAATAATGATGATTTAAAATCTAATTATTAAATTATTACTCATAATACATTCAGTTCGTATTCCAATATCTCTATATTTATTTTTTTCCTTTTTGTATTCAAATTAAGATGATAGTATAATATATGATTAGCACTTCATAAATATGTTTAATTTTTTAAATGAAAAAGGTAAATAAACTTTTTTTATTTACTAGCTAATGTAGCACTATTTTGCAAACAATATAATTTAAATAAGCTATTGTATGAATAAAGAAGAGTATAATAAAATATTTTATTCAATCTTATCTTGATCACATTCATATTATATTATTTATAACTTAAACATATAAGTAGTGTGTTTTTATTATTTTCTACTATAATTTAAACTTGAATTAAATAAATATAAAAATATTAAATACTTATATCGCAATTCAATACATACTTGCTTTGAATGCTTTATTTTAAACAAAATCTCATTTATTTATTTTTATCTATTTTTTAAAAAATATAAGCAGGTTAACTCGTGGGTTAGCTCGTTACGGGTTCAAGTTATGTAAGGTGAGCCAAAACTACCCTGCATATTATTGAACCCATTTTCTTTAGCTCAACCTGTAACTTTTTTTGCGGGTTGTTGGGTTGAGCCCATACTCCCAACCAATATTACTGGCTTTGTGTATATTAATGCTGAGTTTATCAACAAAGATGGGTTCAATTGATAAGAATTTGATTAATAATGAGTTCAAATTTCATTGCAGATATAATAATTTGTGGGTGGACAATTCATAAGTATTTTTATAAGTATTTTTTGAGTTTTAAGTATATTCTAATCAAATCTAGTGAACCTCAACTAACTCACCTAAACTTTATGTATACCACTAAAAAAAGTTTGTTTAAACTCGGATATTTTATAACAAGGGATGTGATTCTGTTACTGGAGTAGTTTACAGTTGAACAAAACACTCTCCAATTGATATCATGAAAATATGAAAATTGCTGTGCAGTAAAAAAAATATTTGTGATAGATTTTCACATATTTTTATAAAAAAACTGATCAACTTGTTTCTTATTATGAAAAGTGCTTAGATTTAGATACCGCTTTTGGTACTCCAATCCATTTTTTTTCCCTATCCACTCAAACTCAATGTGTATGTTTGGATAGAAAAAAGTACTTTTTAAATTCTAATATACAGAACTTAAAAGTCATACATTAGTTTGAAAAACACGGGCAGGAATTGTTTTTACCATTCTGAAAGTTAGTCTAACAAAATAAAAACATTTAAACTGTTGTAAACTAAAATTTATTTATTTAAATAATTATTCTTTTTAAGAAAAAATTTGTTTAAATGAATATTCATATAGTTATTAGCTTTATAATAACATTTATTTTAATATATTATAAAAATAATTCTTAAGAATATAAACTCAGTTTTGCATAATTTATTTTTTTATAAAAAAATATAAATAACGCGACACTCATCAAATAGTTGTTTCCTGCATGATATCGGAATTGGAACCTTTTAAAGAAATCATTCTTAAGTCACGGATTTGATTACTTAAGTGCTGTGATATTATTATTTTATTTTGTTATTATTTTAATTATTTTAATCTGGTACGCGACCCGATATCTGCTTGGATATACAATTTCAGTTTCAAATTCGGCAATTTCATGTTGAAATACAAGTTAATATCACGAAAATGACATACTGGAGTAACTAAAAAAAAAAAAGTCTAAAAGGAGTTTGTCCCCACCCAGCCTTCGAAATAAATATCGTGTTATGATCTTTGATGGAAACTGATTTTTCTTTACGGATGATTAACTCACTAACAAAGAAGTGTTTTTTTTTTTTTAACGAATGAACATTTCACTAACAAGGAGTTTGAAAGTGGGACATGTACTAAAAATCAAACAGATAATTAAATTAATTAAAGTACTGGTTAAATTCTTTATTTGTTGTAGTTGTATTTTTACGAATTAAAAAAAAGATTGTGAATTTAAAAAAAATTGTGAATTATTTATTTTTAATAAAAATAATTTAATAATTTATATAAATTTAATAATAATTACAGAAATTTTTTTAAAAATTTTAGAAAAATTATGATATTTTGAATGATAAAATTATTATTTATATATTTTAAAAATATTTTATTATTATTTTCCCTTCAAACTATCTTCTTTTATTATTTATCAATTTCTTATGCTCTAAATAATACTACCCCATAACCATATATATAGTGTGACTTGTAAATACATGTGATAAAAGCATTGATTATAATAAAGGAACTCTAAATGTTGAAGTATAAGATTTTGAGATTAATTATACATAAATGCAAAAGACATCTTTAAAAGAGCTACTCTCAATTAATTTTGATAATATTTAAATTTGGCACATTTAAATAGACATATAAAAAAATATTGTATCATAACAAATGGTTTTTTTATAATTTGATTTTTTATACAAAGTAATTTTATAAAAACAATCATGAAATTTTTTTAAAAGATAAGTTATGCATTGATACAGAAGTGGAGAAAATAAATTTTTATTACAAGAAAATGTCTATAAATGTCCTTGAAAGTTACCTTTAACATCTATTTATTTCCCAATAGACCAAGTTGGACGGGAGGTCATCATAACGGCTTAAAATAATTGAGCCGACGAATATATCACGAACAGAAAGCATGTCACAAGCTTTGTTGGTTGCCAACCCATGTTCAGTGGAGCTCGCAGGGAAGAAGAAAGAACTGCACGATACGTGACCCTACCCTAAATCCTTTACATTTGCAAGCAAGCACGCTGCGACAATCCCACTCCATTCCCACCAGGTGTTTGTTTTACCTCATTCTTTCTCCTTCCTCCGCGTGTTTTGTGTTTTTCGTTCTGTTTTTTTTTAAATAATTTATTCTAAATATTTATCTGGACGATCATTTTCGTGCCTAAATGCCTCCCTTCTTCGCCTCTTCCACTTAATGCTAGATCTTGATTTTCTTCCATTTTCCATGGGAATTTTGGTTCCCGGTCTCTTGAAGAACGGGGCAATCGTGGATATGTAAATTCTACTCTGGAAAAACTTTTGGGGTCTAGTTGAGAGACGAAGGAATGGAAAAGGCTATGCTGCTTGAATTGGCGTTCCGGCGATTTGCGAGCTTCAATTTCTGCAATGGCGTTCGATCGATCCCAGAAAGTGGCGATTTTTAGTTTTTAACTCCTAGAGTATGTGGCCGGTACCTCTTTTTTGGTCTATTTTGGTACATAGTTTCCGTCATTTTCAAGAAACGATTGAAAACTTTGATGCTTTTGATTGCTTGAAATTTTATTTTTAAAAGAAGCTAGCATGGGAAGTTGTGATTTCTAATTTTTATTTTCCGTTTGATTAGGATACAAGGGGACAAAATGCCGCCATTTGGTAAAACCTAAGGTAAGCTTTTGAACTTTCTCGAGCTAAAATAAGTCGATGATTTCCGACATTTTCCCTTTTTTTTCTTCCTTTTGTGTGTTCAAATGTAACAATATAGAATGGTGTGGTGAGAATGTGAATATTTCTTCTTCATCGTTATCTGGAACGAGCTTTTAGTTTTTGGTATCTGCTTAATCCTGGTTTGACTTTGGTTCTCAGGGCTTGAAAATGGCTGACACAAGCTCAGTTGGAGCAATTTTGGACTTCCTAAGGAGGAATCGCTTCACGAAAGCTGAGGCAGCTCTTCGCAGTGAACTCCATAATCGTCATGACTTAAATGGCTTCCTTGAGAAGCTTACCCTGGAAGAAAAAGCCTCACATAAGTCAGAAAATGACAAGGGGAAACCCGCGGTAGATGAAGGACTGGATTTTTATGACAAAGTGGAAGTTTCTAAAGAATTGATTGTGAAGGAAATAGAGTGCAGGACTGGTGGAAATGCAACAGAAAGCAAATGTAAAAGTACTTATATTGGGGAGAGGAAAAAATCTAATGAAGTGGTTGGGGCAAGTGACAAATACTTCGCTTTCCCCAGAAGTTCAGAGGATAGGATGCTTGATCTGTACTCTAGTAAGTCAAATTCTGGCAATGGTTCTTTGGAGCCTTACCAAAATGGCAGTAGTATTGCCAATAATACTTCCAAGGCCCTGGTTTCTCAGCGAATAAAACATGAAACAAGTGAAGCTCATGATATGGCCCTCAATCATGCAAAATCTGGAGACGAAAGTGCTGTGACTACTGAGAAACAATTCTCATGGCCTGGAAGTAATAGTAGAGCCTCTGTAGAAAAAAGATATGGTGGCATGCAAATCAATGAACCTAGGGAAATGATTACCAAGTGAAATTGAAAAACTCATCTTTTAAAGAGAACTTTGCAGATAATTTCTGGTCAAGAAAGGATGAGAATGAGATTTCATCTTCAGACCTGCTGAGTGATTGTTCTGTCAAGGCCGTTTTCCCCCTTCTCCAAGGGAGAGATATCTACAAGACGTGATGATGTAACTTTCTCTGAAAGAATAGAGGGAAAAAGGACAGAAATAATTGGTATCAGCACAGCAGCAAAAAGGCAGGTGGATGAAGTTGGGAGAGCGATTTATGTAGTTAATTCACAAGGCAGCTCTGAACAGAGGACTCTTGGCAGCTTAAATTTTCATGTTTTTTCCTGAGAATCAGAAGGAGGAGTTACCGAGACTTGCTCCTGTTAAACTCAAGTCAGAGGAGAAGCTCTTGGCTGTTAATTGGGAGGAGAAATTTGAGCAGGATCAACCTGCTTCAAAAGTTCCTGTTGTTGACAGCAATTTACTTATGGGATCATATTTTGATGTGCCTGTTGGACAAGAAATTAACCTTGCAGGTTAGCTTATGGATAAATATTATCAATGGCATAAAGAAAATGCACTATGTGAAGAAGAAATTATGATGTTTAATTGAATTATAGTTTGGGGCTCTTGTCCTCTTTAAAATAATGATACAGTAAAATAAAATGATGGCATATGATACACATCCCTAGTAGGTCCAGCATCTTTATTGCAATCCTTAACGATAAACAAACTCCAAGTCACCACAAATTTGGTGATTACACATGATGACCTTAATTTAATCAGCTGGTATGTATTCACAAATCAAAATGGCACAGGCTCAAGGGCTGGTATGAATTTTATTATTATATCCTGAATCACAATAATTTCTTCATCATGTACTGCTCTACATATTCTCAGAAATATTCCCTGTATTTCAATCAGCTGTCTTTAATCAGGGTCTAAATTAGTAGTTGCATTTCTTGGCTGGTCATGATGATAGGTTATTTTGTGTGCTCAACAACAGTTTGGCCTCTTCCTAGACTTGAAACTTAGGTGTTATTAGTCCTTTTTGTTTATTCTGTTATCCTTCATTTTAATTTGTTGAAATTTTAAAGTTCTCTTAATAAAAAATTACAATATTTTGTGGTTTTATTTGGTACACCATTTTTTACTGCTATTTTTTTATAGAGAATTAAAATTCTGTTAGTACAACTCAAACCATCAAGTGAATGAGAGCAATGTAGAGTATGAAGGGAACTTGATTCCTAGAAAAAATTTCAGCATGAATGAGATTGTTTCTTACCAAGCAAAGTCATATGGTAAATCAATTTTCATACCCCTTTGCAATTCTTTCATACCAAACATACGCTGACAGATTTTCAATAGTGACAGAAAGCTATCAGCAAAGATTGGTTCTTGGTTCTGGCCTTTCTGTCCGATCTATAATAAAATAAAAAAATGACAAACTATTTCCAAATAAAAATGATATGAAATGCAGTGCAACTTTTTGACAAGTTGTGCCTTCCATCTAGAATCTAAAACTGATCTTAAAGTCTGTTCAACTTTCTGAGTACTTACTTTGATTCTTGCTAAGAAGCAACTTCAACGCTGTGTTATATTTATTTCTCATTGTATCAATTATACACGCTACATTATTTGGTTGATTTCTTTGTTCTAAGGACTAGCTTGACTTCCACATGTGTGCTTCAGGAATGAGGAGAGCTGCAGGGGGCAGTTGGCTATCTGTAAATCAGGGGATTGTAGAGGATACATCTGATCTTGTATCTGGTTTTGCCACAGTTGGTGATGGGTTGGGTGAATCTGTTGACTATTCCAATGAGTACTGGGACTCTGATGAATATGACGATGACGATGATGTTGGCTACATGAGACAACCTATTGAGGATGAAGCCTGGTTTTTGGCATATGAGATTGATTATCCGAGTGACAATGAAAAGGCAACTGGGCATGAAAGTGTTCCAGATCCTCAGGACAGAGGTCCAGTCAAAGATGAAGATGATGGTCAATCTTTTGGTGAAGATTCTTACTTCTGTGGAGAGCAGCGTGCTCAACTAAAGAATGTTGAACCAGTCATAATGTCAGATGATTCAATTGGTTTGATGATAACTGAAATGCACGGAAACACTAAAAAGAATGGATTAATGGTTCAATTTGATGGACAATTGATGGATGAAGAGCTGAATCTAATGCATGCAAACCTGTCTGGCAGGGCTTTGTCCCTCAGACAAATGAATTGATCTTGCTAGGAGGTGGGCAGGCTCTGAATAACAGGGAAAGATCACAACTTCTGGACATACGCATTGATAATGTTCAGCATGGTTCAGTAAGGTCAATTGGGGTGGGGATCAACAGTGATGCTGCAGATATTGGCAATGAAGTGCGTGAAAGTTTTGTTGGTGGTAGCAGTGAAGGGAATTTTGGTCATCTCTGTGATTGTGACGTAGGACATGGTTGTTCCAGACACTCTCAGCATGATTTAGATAAAAAGTCCTCTAATAAATTGAACAAAAATAAGAAGAAAAATGGCAAGAGTGAGTTAAATAAGCATGTCACTGGGGATGATGAAGGTGTATTCTTGCAGACTAATGCTCATTCTGATGTAAGCTTCTCATTAACCCAGTCACTGAACAATGGCCAGATGATCCAGGCTGGTTCCAGTAAGCCCCTATGGTCAAATAACTGCCATGCTGGTGAAAATGATGACTGTCTTAATGCATTTGTGAGATCTAATGACATGAATACTTCTTGGAAGAAGAAAAGTAGTGATTCTTCACCCATTAAAAGTTCAAGGGATGAGAGTAATGGTAATGAAGTAAGATCCACTAACTCTTCTCCAACAGCAGTCTCAAGTTGTGGATATACTGAAAGAGCACAGGTAAGGCTAGAAGAAGATGAACAAGCTGACATTGCAGGGGAAGAAGACTTAGGGACATTGCTGGAAGATGAAGATGCTGCTGCTGTTCAAGAGCAATTACGGCAAATAGAGGCCCAGGAAGAGGAGTTTGAAACCTTCAATTTAAAGATTGTGCATAGGAAAAACAGGCAAGTTTTCATATTTATGCTGACCTGAGATGTAGATTACTAAGCTTCAAAGTTCTTCTGAAATCACGATCACTAACAATCTCTGCTATCAATCAATCAATATGTAATATAAAATGTGTAGAGAACCACACTGTTTGCAGCTTGTGAATAGGCTCATATTGGGCTCTATGTAAATGCAGATGCCCACTCTAGTTTTTCATATATCTAAAAATTCCTTGTAGAAATTGGCTTGTTTGAAGGCTTCTTGATACTGCTATTTTCTGCAGCTGGACTTCCTTTTGTTCCTTTAGGTGTTTAGAAAAAAGATATCCTTTTAATATACTGCGTGTCTTAACTTCAAGTTCCAAATATGGTAAATATAACCTGTGATTGCATGCGTATTGGCTTTGTTAATCTCATCAAGGCTTTGGTCACAGATAATGGCTGCAAATAAATTTTTCTTTTCTTTTGCTTTTTTGAACTTTGGAAAATCACCATCACTATAAGTTGATTACATGCCTGGTCATGTGATTGGGGGTATTCCAATGCTGTCGATTAGTTGATGATTGTTTTAAATTCCTAAATTTGCTTCATTTGTTTATTGTTAATTGCATTTTCTTCTTTGTAACATCAGCAAAAAAAAAGAAAGAAAAGCAAAATGTACTGAGACAATGTAGTGCAGAAATGCTTGTCATGATAATTCCTTTAAAGATATTGTTGAAATAGTGAGATTCTGCCCTCCATGGGAAAGGTAGACGCTGATATCTAGTGAGTCTTTGGTCTTGTGTAGAAGGCTTCAATGAACCTTGATATCTTGTTTCTTTTTCTTCTTTTTTTTTTCTGGACCCTTGTTTTGGACCTGCTCAGAACTGGCTTTGAGGAGGACAAGAATTTCCATGTGTGTTTTAATTCTGTGATAGCAGGGCGCTATCATGTTACTGAGTATCTGGGATCTGCTGCATTCAGCAAAGCCATACAAGCTCATGACCTGCATACAGGCATGGATGTTTGTGTTAAAAAATAATAAAGAACAACAAGGACTTCTTTGACCAAAGCCTTGACGAGATTAAGCTTCTCAAGTATGTCAATAAACATGATCCTGCAGACAAGTATCACATTCTTCGATTGTATGATTATTTCTATTATCGAGTAAGTAATTGTTGAAGATGCTAATGATTTTTTTTTTTTTTTACCAAGTTTGTACCTTCAGTTAATTCCTGTTCCAGGTGTGTGTGTTTGTCTACTCTTTTTCCCATGTCATCCATCATCTGGCTATGGGGTCCCACTTTTGTCATTGACTTGTTGGTTCTGTTATTTTCTTTATTGACTATCTCAAGTATATTCTGTCATTAAAAGCTCAGAATTTTTCTCTTGGCCAAATCTTTTGTTGTGCATGAGGAGTTTGGATTCCTTGCAATGGGGGATCCTGCAGCGTGACGTGCAGCAGCTGTTTCAAGGCTTCTTTTATGGACTAAAAATTTAGTGGGAAAGATAAAAGTTGTAATTATGAGGACAAACAATTGTAAACTATGAGAGAAAATTGCACTTTAAAATATGATTTTTTATGGTCCAGTTAATTTTTTTTTAAACTATTCTGCTTTCTCAGTTACAATTTTTAATCTTACTCACAATTTTTTTTTTGTCCCTGGAAAAATGAACTTCCAAAGGTCTTACCCACATTTTGTCCTGTCTGGCAACTAGTTTGACACGGACTAGGTTACTTGTTAAAAATTATAATGCAAAGCGTAAGGCAAGTGAACATAGTAGAATATGAAATTAAGAAGCTGTCATTGAAATTTTTTCATTTGGAAATGCAAACATCAGCTTCATATGCCGGGACTTGAGTTTATCTATATCTGTATGTATTTAAACGACGTTCATGGATGGTCTTTTCTCAAATTGATATAGGTTATGGTGGATACTCAGTACTATTTGCTTAATTTTTCTTCCATATTTATTTGTGCTGGCAGCTGCAAATAAAGCCTATTTCCAAGTTCTGATGTGGTCCACACATTGTTGGAGATGGACATGCGTTATTACTATTAGTGTTGGTGCTTTATGAATTTTAGCATCATATACAGCTGCAAAATATATCAACCCTGGTGCTTAATTTCAAAATAAATTCATTCATTATCGGACTAGTAATTATATAGGCTATGATGTTGTGGTGGGTAAAAATACTGTTGCCCATTCTGATGTTTGCATGTCATGTCATGCATATTTTTATTATTTATGATTTTCCTAAATTATTGATAGTTGAC
>NW_026556497.1:0-35272 GCF_029017545.1 Prosopis cineraria
CACTCAAAAAAAGTAATAATATTAGTGAATAACTCAGTTCAATATTGAATTTTTGTGTTGATTTGTGTTATATCATTCTATAAAAAAGGTATTTGTTAAATTCTAAAGAAATGACATTTGGATTGAGACACTTCAAAGGAAGTAAGCCAATGACTTCAAGGATACACCCAAGACACATAAGACATGATAACAATGATAGCAATGAAACCCACTACAACTTTTTTATACTTATATCAGTTAGAAAAAATATTTATGTGAGTTAAGTCTTAATAATTGAGAACTTAAGATTTAGGATATGCTTTATAATTCCAAGTAATTTCACATATATTTACATATTAAATCTACAAGGATCTCACATCCATGACCTACTTTAAATGTGTCTTTAGGAGATGTAAGTTTATACTTTTATTAACTAGAAAATAATCTTCATTCGCCTATGTATGTTGATACCCTATATGGACTTAATTAGTTAGTAATAAATTCAATTTCTGAAAATAATTATATTTCTTAACATTATGAGCTTTATTTTCTAAGGACGAATATGATCATTCAGTATAAATTTTGTTTTTGAATCTTGTGTCAGTAAAAAATGCATATAACTACCCCTCTTAATCTTTATGTAAAACACATGCAACACTAGATCGAGAAAGTATTAATACTGTAAACATGCATAAAAATGCATACTTTAGAAAATTCTTCTTCCTTATGCTTATTCTATATTGCTTCCAACAGTTTAAGCTGAAGATATTTTCATTCCTGAAATATAAGCTAGTTTGTCTAAACCATCAATTAAATAAGTTAAATATTTTTCATTTTTTAAGAATTCCTTCATGTCTTTGGAACATGCCTTCTTTAAGAGAAGTTAACCTTAAGGGAATCATTTAAATGGCAATTTTCCAAAAAAAAAATGTGTCATCATCTCACTTTGCAGGAATTGTTGGTTGTTGATGATAATTATTTAGAGGGAAGCATTCCAAAATCAATAAGAAAATGCACATTTTTGAAAAAAATTATATTTGAGCAGCAACTCATTTACAAGTATGAACATTTGTGTGTGCATGTCTGTGTTTTTCCCAAAGTGATTATAAATAAAATGTCAATTAGCTTTACATGAGAATATTAGATTATTATTTAATCCCAAAGCAATTATGGATAAAATGGCAATATGATATAAAGAATTATATTTGGGTGCTATTACTATATGTCCCTATCCGTATATGCACGTAGTTGGGCTGTTGAAGTAAATTATGTCTGTTTTTCTTCCTAATCTTTTGTATAGAAATAAATTTGAAATGAAATTATTTTGTTTACACACACATATTTTGACGACGCACACTCACATACAATGGCGAAATAAAAATTTTAAATCAGTTGCATTCGTGGAAACTTTTCAAATGCAAAAAGTAACTATACATCTTTAAAAGGATTATAGTTTTAAAGGATTTTATTACTTACAGTGACAAAGATTTTAGGAATGTTTAATGTTGATTTGTAAAATCCACATTATTCGTTTTCACTATAATGATATAATTTGATAGGATAATAGAAAAAAGGACCACCTACTTTTAAATGCTTTTCTCTTGTCTTTTATTTTTCATTTTTCCCTGCATTTTTCTTTTGTAGCAACTTTTCGTGGTTTTGGTTTTTTTTTTACCACAATAACTTTAATTATATTCATGATATGTCTACATACATGGGATGAGTTTAAATTTTTTTTTCCTAATATCCAGGCCTTTACCAATATACTAAAACAAGCTTTTCTGTTTTTGTTTTAAATTTCACTCTCACATTTCATGTTGTCAACTGCACTTAAATATGCATGTACTCTGTCACTTGTATAGCTATAAAAATATTTATTTTTTATTCCATAAAATATTTATTTTTTAACAAACAAAAAATATACATAAATTGGTGATGTGGACTTCATGTAGACAAGTAAAAAAAATGGGTAATAAAATAATAAATTTCAGATATACCATAACAAGATCGACACTTTACTATTTATCCATTACTTCCAATCTCATCTTATAAAAAATTACTTCTAATCTTATTCAATATTAATTATTGTATAAAAAAACTTAATTTTTTAAAGTAAATCTTCTAACTAGAGTACTTCAATGCAAGCCCACATATCCCAAGCCCAATCATCACATCTTCCTGTCCATTAGTATTTGCCTTACATTTCAAGTCCTTTTATCATTGAACATTTATTTCATTTTCTCCTGAGAATTGTATGTATTATTTAATTAATTAATTTTATTATTAAAACTTATAGTAGAGGAATTAAATAGACAAAAAATATAAAATAAATTTACAATAAATTTAAAATTATAATATAGAATTGAATCGAAATTTTAAAAATAAAAGAAATCTAGTTCAACCATACCTTGTGCAGTAAACAACTCTTCTTTTTCTAAAACAAATTCATTTTTATAATTTTCAAAACCTACATAGTCTGAAATTAAGAATAACAAAATAAAATGGTGCACGAACTTACATACTCCGTCTAACTTGGTTTTGAATAACAACCTATCCAATAACAATAAAGAACAAACAAAAGTCTGCAATTAATAATAGGGCATAAACAATATATTCGTAATACTCAACAAACAAATAAAATTCATCATTAATAATTTATTTGGGTTTATAGAGGAATTGAGCTAATTTTTAATTCCAATTATTCTTGGTGAAATTAAATAATACTTTTCAATTAAATTTTTTCTTATAATAATTATTTAATTTGAAATTAAAAATTTGAGAGATAAGAAATAAACAAATACTGAAAAATAAGTCAAATAAATAAATGATGATGAGGAGAGAGAAAAAATAAAGTTAAAATGAATAGGAGAGAGTAGCAAAATAATCATTTTCCAGTTTAAGTTGTGGGTAAGATTTTCAAGGGGGATTTCAATAAGAAATTCCAGCTTATTTTCATTTGAGTTATTTAAGTTGTCTTACAACAACTTGGATTATTTTTTAACATATATAATCGCTTTTTGTTCTGAACTTGTGAATTTGGTTTGCTGAATATATCCTTCAAGGATAATGTAGAGGAACATGAGTTTGTCTCAATTGTTTTTCTTCTGCTTTTTATTTTTGATATGTTTATGCAACTTCTCTTTCTTCTTTACTTACTTTGCAACATTTTTATCTATTTTTAGAAAATTTTGTCATCCAATTTTCTGCTGTAATTATTAATTCAAACAGATCTGAAGGCTCATTTATCTTTGAACTTAATTACAATATTGTTTTATTATTATTGTCCCAGAGGAATCTAGGTTTTTTCTCAATTTCGTTTTTTTTCGTATTATGTGTACATTTCTTTTTATGTTTTACCAGAATTTTTTCTCTATCTATTTTAAAAGAAAAAAATTGGCATCCAATTTTTGATAAATTAAGTTAATAAAGTCACACCATGGGAAAAATAATATACTGTTAAATGATAGTGAAAACAAATCTAAAATCAATGATTAAAAATAAATGTTTATTATTTTTTCTTAAAACTTTTTGAATGGTCCTGTTTTTCATTTAAAAAAAATGAGTAACCCTTACAGGGCACAAATTTGGAACATTTAATTTGAATTGGATAATCTAAATTATATTTTAATTTTAATTTCTAAAATAATTGTAGTTGTGTGCTCAATCATTTGGAATGTATTTGTGTTATTTTCCCACACTATATATGTTTTTATTTTATAAAAATATAAAATTGTAACTTACATGCTCTTTTTTCTCCCCTCCTAATATTTCAAGGAGACATTCCTAATGAGATTGGTAATCTTTCACAACTAAAGACGTTGTATCTTGGAGCGAATTAACTTATTGGTCTATATCATCTTCATTATTTAATAGTTCAATGTTACAACACATTGAACTTGGTATAAACCAATTATCAGGGAGTCTCCCAACAAATGTGTGTCTGGGCTTCCAATACTTGAATTATTTTTGTAGATAGAAATGACTTGTCTGGCAAAATACCTTCTATTTGGCATTAATGCAAAGAATTAGTAGAGTTACAATTATGTGATAACATGTTCAACTTAGGAATCATTCCAAGTGACATTGGAAATTTGACCACCTCCAATCACTATCTTACCAAAACAACTTGCAAGGTAAGAGTTTTAATTATAAGTTTGTCTTAAATTCTATTCCACATTTTGATAAGACACTAATGAATATTGATAATCTGTAGATTACTTTTAAAGGCATGAAATATGATGCTTTATATGTCAGTTAGCTCTGGATTAGATTAACTAATCTCAAAGTGAATGAATAAAGTGACATATATGGATATATAGAAGTGTAAAAGTGAGGTGAAATTGAAGAAAAAATTTTAATTGGGATGGAAACATTCCAAAATCTATAACCTAAGTGTGCAAATTTGTTCACAGGTATACCCCATATCCATATGGGTGTGTAACATCTCATGGAAATAAATTTGAGACAATATATCCTTTAGTTTTTTCATCATTTCATTTGTTGTCCATATTTTTATCATGATATTTATATGTGTGTGTTCACGACACACTTATTATGGTGAAATAAAATTTTAATTCAATTATATTTGTAGAAAACATCAAGGTAATTGCACATCTTTAAAAGATTTGTAATATCTATATTTGTTTCCACTATAATGATATTATTTGATAATATAAAAATAATATAATGGACAATTTGGATTTTGATCCTTCCCTCTTGCCTCTTATTTTCATTTTTTTCCCCCCATTTTCTTTTCAAAGCAAGTTATTTTTCTCTTTCTTTTTTTTAGAAAATATAGAAAACAACTTGAAAGGTATTAACTTTAATTATATCCATGATATGTCTATATACATGAATGTGTTTTGAATTTTTGGCTCTAATATATAGGTTTCTAGCAATATATACTTAAAATACATTTTCTATGTTTCTATTCTTATTTTTTCTGTGAAGTTTTATATTGCCAAATTCACTTGAACATATATTTTGTCTCTTGTTTTGCTAGAAAAATGGTGATAGTAGTGTTTAATATATTAATTCTTGATGTAATGAGAATTAATATAAATTTAATAAATATAATGACAATTATATCATAACAAGATTGACACTTTACTTTTTTATTTTTTTTTTTTTGATAAGCTGACACGTCACTATTTTTATCATTACTTCTAATCTTATATCAATAACTATTGTATAAAACTTAAATTTTTTTATTAGCCAATCTTCAATGAAATTTGTTTTTTTTTTTTGGGCCGGATTCTTTAGAATTTGTTTAAAAGCAAATCTTCTAAACCATAGCATTTCAATGTAAGCCCACATATCACAAGCCCAATTATCACATCTTTTGACACATTAGTTTTTCCTCACATATGGATTAGTTTATAGTTTTGTTTTTTTTTCATTAATTTCATAAGTTTCCAAGAATTGTATATTATAAGTATTTCATTAAAAATTATTTTTATTTTTAAAACTATAACAGAGGAGTTAAAAAATTTATAATAGACAAAGAGATATAAAAACAAACAAAATGGTAAACAAACCTACATATACCACAACCTATCCTATAACAATAAAGAAAACAAACACAAAACTCTGAAATTAATAACAAAGTACATAAATGATATATTCTCAATACTCAAAAAAAAAATACATCATTTTAATTCATTTGAATTTAGAGAGGAACGGCCCTAAATGTTTACTTCCAAAATTATACTTTGTGGAATTAAATAATACACTTTCAAATTAAAAAGAAGTTAAATAGGACAAATACTGAAAATGAAGTTAAATAAATAAAGAATGACGAGTAGAGAGAAAAATATAAAGTTTAAATGAATAGGAGAGAAGAGGGAAAAAAAGATATATCATTTCATAAGTTAAGTTGTGGGGAACAAATTTCAGGAGTGATTTCAACAAAAATTTCCTAATCTCTACGGCAGAAATAAATTTGAAATGAGATCATTTTATTTTCACAAACATATATATTTTGACGACACATACTCATCTAATGGTTAAATAAAATTTTAAATCAGTTATATTTGTGAAAACTTTCCCAATGCAAAAAGTAAATACACATCTTTCAAAGCATTATATTTTAAAGGATTTTATTACTTACAAGTGACAATAAACTTCCAAGAATGTTGAATTTCGATGATTAAGATGACTTGGATTTTTGATGCTTTTCTCTTGCCTAGTATTTCTCATTTTCCCTGCATTTTTTTTCCAAAGGCAAGTTTTGTTTTTTTTTGTTTTTGTTTTAACACAAGTAGAAAACAACTTGGAAGGAATTAACTTTAATTATACCCATGATATGTCAACAGACCTATAGAAAACAACTTGGAAGGCTTTTATTGTTTGTTTTTAACTTTGCTATCACATTTCATGTTATCAAATGCATTCTAAATATGTATGTACTTTATCACTTGTATTGCTAGTAAAATTTATTTTTTGTATCAATAAAATATATTTAATTTAAAAAACAAAAATCTTGTATACATAATAAAATAAAATAAAATGGTTATAGTATTATTTACATATATTGCTTGGTGTGAGAAATAATATAAATTAATAAATATAATTCCAATTATGTCATAACAAGTATTTCTAATCTTATATCAATAATTACTGTAAAACTTAAATTGTTTAAAATAAATCTTCTAATTAGAGCACTTCAATGTAAGGAGACGTTTCCTTAGCCCAAAAATCATATCTTTTGTTCCATTAGTACTTGCCTCATACTTCGAGTCCATATATAATCAATAAACATTTATTTCATATTTTTTTTATCATAGTTAATTGAAGGAACTTAGAATCTAATTTCTTGAATGAGTCGAATACCTCTTAGAAGATATCTAGGAATTTGGCAAAAATAATTAATACGCCAAATCTGAAAAGATAAGAGGAATAAATTTAAATTAAATTATCCTAACTTCATATATTCTTCGATATGAAACAAAATCAATTACAATTATTTCATTAAAATTTTTTATCTTTAAAACATAAAATAGATGAATTAAAAATTAATAATAGACAAAGATATATAAATAACTATAAAAAATCAATTACATATTATATTATAGGAATTGAATCAAAATTTTAAATACAACTAAAAAAACAGTTCAATCATTTCTTGGGCTCAAAAATTACGAATAATTCCCCCTCTAAAAAAAAGACAGTAATCATTGAAATTAAATTAAATAAAGAAAAAAAACGGTACACTGCTAGCTATATCACAACCTATCCTATAATAGTAAAGAAAACAAACAGATAACTTTGTGAAATTAAATGACAAAGTACATTTTATTAGCGAGATATTCTCAATTAGGAAATAAATAAAATGTATCATTTAATTCATTTGGGTTTAGAGTGGAACTGTGCTACATGTTTAATTTCGAAATTATGCTCTGTGAAATTAAATAGTACTTTTCAAGTTAAATTTTTTCATATTCTTATTAGTTAATAAATTCCTAATTTGAAATTAAAAATTTGGGAGATAAAAAATAGGATAAGTACTGAAAAAGAAGTTAACTAAATAAAGAATAATGAAGAGAGAGAAAAATATAACGTTAAAATGAATAGGGGAGAAAGTAACCAAAAAAAAAATCATCTTTTAAGTTAATTTGTGGACAACAAATTTTCATCAATGATTTCAACAATAATTTTCAACATATCTTCACTCGAGTTATTGAAATTGTCTCATAACAATTTGTCAAAAGAGATATTTTAGAACGTGTTTTAGATTCTTTAAATATCTATAATTGTCTTTGTTCTAAGCTAATCTATTTGGTTTGCTAGATATAATCCTTCAAGGATGATGTAGAGGAATCTAGGTTTATTTTATAATGGAAGACTATGGTGGCAAAGTAATTTTGATAATACATCCAGTTCTCAAATAAAAAAGATATTTTTTTTATTCTCTCTACTACATTCTCATTATATTTGTTTTGAACTCTTGGAGTATTGCAAGCGAATTGATATGATTTCAAAAAGCTTTCCATATTTCATTATACTATTATATCTTATTTTTATTCTTTTTATGACACCTATACCTGTTTTGTATTAGAGAATTGTGAGAGCTTCTAACTACATGCTCACTTTAATGTAAAATACAAGTGAAATTCTATCATTTTCCTTCAACAGTTCTTCTTCAATAGACATTGATAGCAAAGAACAGTGTATGGCTAATGCACCCTTCCCTTAATTTTATGCTTTCGAGGAAATTTTGTGTATTATTTTTATAGCTTTGTGCGGGTGATAAACATAGTGCTTATTCTATGTCATCAACTTCTTGAAAGAGTTATATTTGACCATCATCTCATTTACAGGTATGTAGTTGTGTGATTGCATTTTTCTACGACACACTCATGGTAGGGGCACAATTTTGCTTTTCATCGTTTCGTTCATTTTGTATGTTCATATAATTTTCTTTTTTACAGCACACAGTCATGTAATGGTGAGGGCACAATTTTTTAAAGGAAAAAAATCTTGAAATAGTGAAGAAAAATATTGAATCAATTTGTGAAAAACATTCGATGCAACTAAGTGACTAGATATCTTTAAAAAATTATATATTTGAAAAGATTTTTTAGCATAAGTGTGATAAGCTTCTAAGAATGATTAACTTTGGTTATTTGTTTTCTCTATAACAATCTAATCTGAATATCTTATAGAGATTATAGAAAAGATCAACTCATGGGCTTTGATGCTTCTCTCTTTCCTTTTATTTCTCATTTTCGGTCCACTGCATTTTCATTTTAAAAGGGAGTTTTCTTTCCTTTTTAATATACAAATATAGACAATTGATTAAATTTCTCAATGAATCACATTAAAAGACACGCTCACATCCCATACATGAAAACTAATTTATTCTGTGGTTATTGGTCCTGCCAATTGGGGATCGCCGCTGTTAAAAAGTAATTGGTGCTCCATATCATCAGTTGATTAGATTATTAGTGTTATTTCTCACTGTGAGCAAGACTTCAATGATGTTCTAAAAAATATAAATTTATTTGATATTCTCCTAAAAAAATGTGTGTTTTGGGCATCCAAATTTTGAATTATTTAATGTGTATAAAAATGATTTGTCGGGTAAATTTATGGCTTCAACAGAGCATATATACCAAGTGATAATTAGAATTTTTTTACTTTTTTTATCAAATGAAATGTTTTAAGCTTAATTGTATCCATGATATGTTCATACACATTCATGAATATTAAAATATTTTTTAATATACATTCACTATTAATATTCTAAGATAGAATTTTTAATTTTGCTATCAAACTATTTAGATGTTGCCCAACACTTTTCATCTGCGTGTGTAGTTTTTATGAATTATTTAATTCCTTACAAATACGAAAAAACAAAAGACACACATATGGTAATATTTTCATGACAAACATTATTATTTGATTTAACCTCATATCCAACATAATGGACAGTACAATTATATATTAGAATATTGACTTTTTATTATTTATTTTTACTTATGACAATCAATATATTATAATAAACAAGAAAAAATCTTCTGTGTGTTATCTTTTTTTGGCGATGGGTGCAAACTCTGTTGATAGAAATAATCTAATTGGGAAAAGGCGAAATATTTATGTATGTGTGCGTGTTTATTATATCTATCATTGTTAGATTAAATTTTTGACTCCCAAATAATGGCCATCAATTAATATAATTTCATATAACTTTCTTGTTTCATTTTATCATTATCTTGCTTTTATTCTCTCCAAGATCAATTTAGTGTTAAATGATTAATCAAAGTCTTGTAACTATTACATCTTACTTTACCGTAATTTTAGTTGTTCACTTTTAAATTATGACAGGTGAAATTCCATTGTGTCTCTTTAGCATTTCTTCTCTAAGAATTTGACAAAAAACAATTTGAATGATAATCTTCCAATACTAGTCCTGTAACTATTATTGTTATGCTTGTTATTCTATATTGTTAGCGAAAGAATTTTAATGAAACCACTTTAAGAGTAAAAATTATAGTATACTTGACACGTTTTAGTGCAATTTATTTTTCTTAACTGCTAGCTTTGAATAAGTCAAGAAAAGTTGTTGCACACATGGCTCTTACAAGAATCCATTTAATTTTTACGTGAAGACTTGCTAAAAAGGGTTATTGTATATTTTTCTATCAATGTTAATCCTCTAATTAACAAATTTCCATATGTGTATTATGTATATCGCTTTGTGAGAATTTGGGGAATTGCCAGTCTTATGTGCACTAACAACAAACAAACATTTTGCACTTTGTTTAGGTGGAATTCCTTCATTTATTTGGAACATATCTTCTCTGAGAGTGGTTGACTTTGGCATGAATCATTTAAATGGTAATTTGCCAAAAGAATTGTGCCATCAACTCCCTTTACTTGAAATCTTTGATGTTGGGGATAATCAATTAGAGGGAAGCATTCCAAAATCAATAAGTAATTGCACATCTTTAAAGGATTTGTATTTGGATGGTAACTTATTTATAGGCAGTGGCGGAGCTACATACACTTGAGAGGGGGCATATTCACCCTCTCAACTTGGAAGAAATTACAAATAAAAAGTAGATATTTTGCTATTTTACATTTTTTAGCCACAAAAATTTTAATCCCTTAAAATCTAGGCCCTTTTCTGTGAATGTTTTAACTTAAGTCCAATTATGAATTCACTAAGTTCAAAACTCTAATATGACTTTTAGAAAAGAATATTCTTATTTATTTTTTTTTTAAATCTCTAGTTAATTATTATATATTTTTATATATAAATAATATCATAAATTAGTGAACTATATGAAAGAAATATTTTTAATAGCATTTGACAATAAGTAGAGTATAAAATGTATGATTATTTTAAAAAATATTAAATAATTTTTTTAAATTATTATTTTTAAAATTAATCTGCACCTCCTGACACAAGGTCCTGCTCCGCCACTGTTTATAGGTATGTATAATGTACTTATATTTATGTTTCCATTTTTTAAATCTCTTTTTTGAATGGAGTAAATCTAAAATAGGATTTTGTTTTTTCATCATGTCATTCATAATTTCTTGCTGTTCATTCATATTGAAATGGAGTAAATCTAAAATTACATTACTTCTGTTCCAAAATTTTATGCGTCTCGTAATAACTTTAATTTTATAATTTTTCTCCCCTTATTTAAGAAGACATTCTTTATCTGTGTTCACTTATTTCTTTTTAATTTTTCAATTTTTTAATCTTGCAAATTCATTAATCTTCTTTAGTTGAAGCGAGTTACTACTTAAAATTATTTTGTTATAATCAACGTAAGTTTTAGACTTACTGTTAAACATACTACTAGATTTAGTAATATTTGATAATTTTTGTGTGAAAAAGTAAGTTTTATATGAAAATAACATTAAAATACAGACAAGTTTGGAATTTTATTTTTCTTATTCATTATAAATAAAAAATATTTAAATATGTAAAAGAAATCAATTACAAATAATAATAGTGAAAGTCAACAAACAATTTAAATGCCACCCAAAAACACTAGTTCAACCATATTTGAGCTAAAAGCCTAAAATTAGTGAACCCGAATACGAGATATTTTCAATAGTCAGACAAATAATTAGATTGCTTCATCTTCTTGGTTTTTTTTTTTTTTTTGGTGGGGTGGGATGAAAGAGTAGCACTAAGAAAGATTGCTCATTGCTTAAACAAAAGAGGCACTGTGCCTGTTAAAAGAGATTGGTTCATTTTAATTCATTTAGTTTAAAGAGGAACTGTTCCACACGTTTTCAATTCTCTGCAAAATTAATAAAAACTATTCAAATTAAAATTTTTCTTGTTATAATTTGTGAACAATTATTTAATTTGAAATTAAAAGAAATTGTAAAATACATATATTGATATAGTGAAACTTTTAGTCCCTCGAGTTTGTTTTAGTTATCAATTTGGTTCTTCAAATTTAATTTCTATCAATTTGGTCCTTTAAGTTTGCTTAGACATTAATTTAGTCCTTATTTATTATTTAAAGAGGAGATAAAACTGTTAAATTCTTATTGGCATAGATAATAGAGTATTGATGACAACCATGTAGATTAATGAAAAGAAGTATAATTATTTATGAAAGAAAAAATAAACACAACAATGTTCAAAAAAACAAAATAAAATGCAGCATAAATGACTAAGTTGATAAAATTAAACTCATTCAAGGACTATTTTTTTCATTTGATTATCTATACATGCCAAGCCATCAACATATATTACATATTAAATTAATTTAAGAGTTTATTTGTATTTTAAAACTTAAATGACTAACATATAATTTAAGAAAAATATATATATTATAAGTTTGTCCTAAATGAAGAAAGAAAATATATTTTTTTTGGTTCTATTTATAAGTCACTTCCAACATGTTTCACTGAAGCCAAGGAAAATCTTAAACCTCATTAATTTTATCTAAAAATTTAATAAATTATCAACTTTGTTCCTATTTGAATATACATATTTCAAGAACATGATTTCTCTCTTCAACATTCAATAGAGAATAAAGGAGGAAATTTGCAATCAAAATTTAATGATGTGACTTATAAATATGACAAAAAAAAAATTCTCTCTCCACTCTAGAAATAGGATCAAATGAAGTATAAGAGACTAAATTGACAAAAATTAAATTTAAGGGACCAAATCATAACTGATGCAAATTTGAAGGATCAAAAGTTTTATTATTCTCAAACCAAACGAGTGGACTTGTCATATATGATGTGGAACCTTTTTCTTTTAATTTCTCACTTCAACTGTATCCAAAAAAAAAAATTCACGGAAAAAGTAGTTTAATTGGCAATGCACAAAAAATCTTTATTTGAGAGTACATCCTCTCCTGTTTAATTTAAATTTTTCAAAAATAGTTTCTGTTTTATTTTAAAAATTAATTAATTTACTATTAAATAGTTATTCAACGATTACAACATGAAAACTTTAATTTGTAAATACATCTTCTATTTATGACGATAGCATCTCAAAGATAGTTTATCATTTCTCTAATTTTTATTTTAAAAACTAATATTTATGCAAGATTAATTGCATAACACAAACATTTAGGTTTTTAGATTACTAAGATATGTGTTGTTTTTTATGTTATAATACTATATACATACATAAATGTATGTGTGTGTGTATATTTGCCAAATATATACACACACATATATACACTTTTTTTTTGGGGATAAAACACACACACACACACACGTTATGCAAGCAATATTGAAAAGGATGATTCAACCATGGACCTTTTTGAGTAGCAGCACCGTAAAGGTCCAGAAGATGGCGCTACAACTTTTTGTGCCTCATCTTGTCTAGCCTCGTTCAGTTCGTTTTGCATCTTTTATCGTATGTGTCTTCTTTATACTTGTATTTCATAGCTTTTTTCATCTTATTTGTGAGCTCACAAGCATGGTTTTTCTGTATCCAAAGCCTTGGCTTTGGTTTTACAAATTCTATGGGATATTTCTCAACCAACTGATTTCCAGATTCTTTGGAAGTCAAGGTTACCATTGACTTGTCGCTCCTTTCTACCAGTTTATTGGGCCTTTCTTTGGGAAGGTTACTTATTTCTTTTAACGAGCCTTAAAATTATGCCACACCTGTTAGCTCAAGAATATTTCGATGTATGCTATGTCCTAGTGTTTCAGTGTGTTTCTTTTTTTCCTTTTGTCTGTCTCTTTTGTCTTCGTTGGACTTTGCTTTTTTGTACTTTTAATTGTCTTTCGCAGCCAGACTTTGTGCTTAGGCTCTAGAATCTGTTCTGAGGGCCTTTTAATCTTGTAATGGTTTTACTTAATGTTAATATATTGACTTATTATTAAAAAAAAGGAAATTTTATTACCTGTCTTTTTCTTTTTCCATTTCCAATTTCATGTCTATGCATATATACTTATATTTGCAGATTTTATCTTTAATTAACTCTGAATCTGTATTTTCCCCACTATTAAAGAGCACATCCTTTCCCTGCTTAATTTTCATTTTCAAATTTTTCAATATTTTTTGTTTTATTTCACAAATTTATTGATTTCCTGTTAAATAATTAGTCAATAGTTACAACATAATACTTCAATTTTAAAATAAATCTTCTCTATATAACCATGGCATCTCAAAGATAGTTCATGATTTCCCTAATTTTTTATTTTAAAAACATATTAATTATGCAAGATTAATTAGCATAACAAAATATAATTGTTTCACAAGTTTTTGGATTACTAACATTTATGTAGTTTTTTATGTTATAATACATATGTATATTTTTTTGGCCAATATATATATATATATATATTATGCAAGCAACATTGACTAGGAAATGTTCTTACCTTTTTTTTTTTTTTTTGGGAGTTTCCAGGTTTTATACCCAAGGAAATGGGCCATCTTGTTAAACTTGAATTGTTCTCTTTGCAAGGAAACAATTTGATTGGACCCATTCCTTTCAACATATTCAACATTTCAACATTGACATACTTAGGCCTTGCTGCTAATTCTTTGTCTGGCCTTCTCCCATCGAATTTAGGAATTGGCCTTCCCAACTTGAAAAAATTATGGCTGCTTGGGAATGAACTAACTGGACAAATTCCAAACAGCATATCAAATGCTTCTAAGCTCATTTTGTTAGATTTGTTGTTGAAAGAATTTTGTTTTGTATGATAAATGAGTTATGGCTATAATCAAATATTTTCTATATATCAAGGCTTTAGGGATATAAATTTTACATATATCCCATGCCGGTCACACCTTAAAGTTTGGGGTGTGACAATATTTTTCTGCCAAATTTTCTTTTTAAATATATAATATATAAAATGATTATAATTATAGTGCAATGTTAGAGAAGTCAAACTTATCAATTAAACACTGTCTTCTAAACTTTGGCACTGGGTTGATGATGCAATCAACTCGAAACACGTACATCGAAGATGAAGGAACAAGAGGAGTATCTTGCCAAGAGAGACGTCAAGTGTCCATCGGCATCAACATCATCCATGGACCATCCTTTTATTTCTCGATGAGCCCACTTCTGATGTAGACTCCACCAGCACTCACAATGTCATCGAGAATGTCCACAACATCGCTCGCGATGGCATCACCGTCATTCTCACCATCCACTAGCCTTCCTTTAGAATCCAGCTCCTTCTCGACCACCCCATCATCCTCGACTTGGCTGAAGCTTGCTGTACCTTAGAGATGGCGAACAACGATCGATGATGGGCAAAGAACGAGCACACACCAGAGATTACACCAGAGAGACACATGGGAGATTGTTGTTGCTGGCTGCAGTCGAAGATGGCGAACGGTGAGGATGATGATAGATCTGAGGTTTGGTTTGAGATGGAGAGCATGAGATAGCAAGACAGGGGGAAACGAAAAACATAAACGTGAGGTTGGTCCAAAAAAGAGAATGAGAATATTGTAATGGTGACAATTGATTTTAGAAGCTTAATAAGGCAACTTAGTGAAATAATCATTTTTTCTCTCAATGATCAATTACCACAAAAAACTTGTGTTTGGGTCATTTTGTGGAAAATCAATTTTTTCACTCAAACATCGATTATTTATGGTAATCCAAACACGCAGTATAATGATGTTAGGTGAATTGATTTTTCATTTCCAAATTGGAAAAGCGACTCTACGAACATAAGAAAGGGATATTAACAATTTGGTCTCAAAAAAATAAATTAATGATAGTTAGGTCCTTGATAATTTTTTTTACAAAGTAAATTATAAATATCAATTTAAGCAGTTATAAATAGAAATTTATGTTATAATCTAAGAATTACATTTGTATTTAAATACTGACTTGCTATTGAAGCTCCTAAATTTATAATAATCTGGATTGATATTCTTAACTTATTTTTCAAAAAAATTTGTCAGGGATTTAACTATCATTAATTCAGTATTTTGAGATCTAATTGTCATTCTTTCCATAAGAAACTAGCCAAGTTCATGACCAAAAAAACAAAAGAAAAAGAAACTAGCCAAGTTAAGCCAAAAACTATAACACTAGCGGTTATCGTCTTGTTAAAGTAGATAATTTAAGAAAAATTACATTTAAGTCTCACAAAAAAGATTTTATTATCAAAAGGTCCCATAAAATACACATGATTAATGCCAAATCTCAAATTCTATATATTTACAACTTGGCACAAGACATTTATATTGGGTTACCGAGTTATAAATATATAAGATTTGAGACTTGAGAGCATTTTGTACATTTTATTAGACTTCTTGATAATAAAATCTCTTCTGTGGGACTTATGTATAATTTTCCCACCCCTTTTCTCTAGGGAGAGAATTTCTGGCTTTCGATTTTGTTTACATGGGTATTTGATATTTTTTTTTACTTTTTTAATCTTAACATTTCGCAGCACTAGTTTTTGTTTAATAATCATTTTATTATCTCTCTTCCACAAATTTCTATAGATGGAGACACCACTATTTTCACTTCAGAGACATTGAAAGGATGTCAAAATAGCTGTCATGGTTATTCAAGTGTATAAATACATGGATGAATTAGACCCTAGTCAAATAAGCTATCTGAACTACATTCTGAAGGACAAACATGCATGGTTTAGCATGAAATTAATTAATCCTATTAATTTTTTAGGCAGTGACATTTTAGATTACTCAATATGTTAAAAAGAGATATATTTGTACAGCTATAATTCAATTTTTCCCAATTATGGAGCTTAATGGCCTATTTAACAACTTATCCTGGCAACAGTTTTCTATCTTCTAAAATAAAAAAATAAAAAACAATATATTTAGTAATGTGTTTTTAAAAGTATTTTGAAGAATAAGAAAACAAAATATTATTTTGGAGAATAGAAAAAACAGAAACATATTTTAGATGTTATGGGATTATTGTTTTGTAGAATAAAAGAGAATAAGAAAAACACTCATTTTCATTATTTTTTCTCAGAACATGTTATATAAAACAATAGGTTTCAGAATAATAAAACAAAAATAGTTTCAAACAGACCCTAAATTTCATAAAATTCCAAATGAACGTACATGAGGGAAGACGTTGTTTTTTTTTTTTTTATTTCAAGAATATTGTTTTGGTTGAAATTGACTCATCATTCAGGCCTTGCCAATGCCAACATCAGTTTCTTATAAACTTTCATGCCGATCGACATAGACATAGTAATGTGTGAAGGAATGTTAATAAAGAAATTCTGTGCTCTCTGGCAAAAATCCAAGAAATGTAACTTTAGTTTGATCAGTTAAATCGGTTTTCATGTTCCAGTTCGAATTACAGATGTTATTGGGCTCTATGATGGTTGAAAGAAGTATACTATATATGACATGACTGAATTGAAATTGATGATGTCCTCCCCTAATATTTTTCCTGAATTATTTTAGGTTGATCCCGTACAATGCACGGATTTTACATGAGACAATTGAGAGAAGTAATGGATAGATCAATACTCAGAATATTTCAATCAAAATATTAATGTTCCTTTGCTAAATGAATTCATGAACATTA
Source organism: Prosopis cineraria (assembly GCF_029017545.1). Taxonomy (NCBI): domain Eukaryota; kingdom Viridiplantae; phylum Streptophyta; class Magnoliopsida; order Fabales; family Fabaceae; genus Prosopis; species Prosopis cineraria. The sequence goes on from NW_026556497.1 coordinate 17,466, forward strand.
AGATTCGTAAAGGAAAAAAAAAACATATCTGGAAAATGGAAATAATGTCTTTTATTTGGTATTTGTAATACATTCATAATTTATTTATTAATTTGTTTCCATGTTATAGTAAATGTTTAGGAAATTTAACTCTCAAATTTCTTTCCGAAAATGGTATATATTAAATGTGTACAATTTAAATAATATTTAATTGCACATTAACATTCTCATCTACGAGATAATCTTTAAAATATACATCCTACCTTTTGTAAATTCCATTGAGATTACTGTTCATTGTACAGTGAAAACACTGTTTTTATACAGTATATAGAAATATTTAATTAATATTTTTTTAGATTTTTTTGATAATGTAACACAAAAATCTTTTCTAATGTAAGTGGGTGAGGTCTGCGTATAGTTTTATATTTTTATGTTATCGTATTCTTAAAATTAATTTTATATCATATTAATTATTATATTATTATATTATTATCTTTAATTTTTTACAGATAATAAATTGTATGTTTTTATTGTTCACAAGCATCCTTCTATTAGTTATACTTCTTTTTTTTTTTACTTACATTATAGTTTAATATTATGACTAATTAATCAAGATTTTTTTTCTTTTTTAAAAATAATTAAAATTTTAAAATAATGTGTTTTTGAAATAAAGAAAAAGAAATATAAGGATAAAATTTATTATCATGTTAGTTTTCACATACATGACTTTTATTTCTTTTTTCTAATTAATTCATCCTATATTATATTAACGCATTTAATTTAGTGTTGGATAAAGTATATTTTTAGCCCTTTAATTTTATAAAATATTTTTAGCCCTTTAACCTTATTAATTTCATCAATAAAATTACAAATATCTTTTTTTGGCAAAAAAATACAAAAATATACTCTATTGTTACTATTCAACGATTATAATAATATTTTATGCAATCTAAATTGGTGAATTTTGCTAAAGAAATAAAAAAATGAAATAATTATAATATATTAATATGTTATAGCCTACTAAAAATAGACCATATATTAAATACATTATAAGAACGTCATATTTGATATGAAAATACAAGAAATAGTAGGAAAACAAGATCAAATGGATACTAACTTTGCATTATTCAGGAGTTAGTCAATTATAGGAAATCAATGAATGAAAGTTTTTAATCATTTGAATGAAGGAAATTAGCCCCCTTCTGCTAGAACTAACTCTTGTTGGTTAACAGTTCTTCTCTTTAATTAAACAAATACTCTCGTATGGATATAAACAAAATAAGATCATATTATTCACACACACAAAACTGCACCATTCTATTTATAAATTATAGCAATCCATTTAAAAAAATTTGGATTCTTTAACGAGTGACTTTAATAATAAGAGTCATTTATAGTTTTGGATTTGTTCTCATTGTTCATTTGAATCAATTGAATCAATCTAACTGGATGAGAATTGAGAAGCTCCTCCAATGAATACATTTATTTTGAACAAAATCGACTAAAATGCAATTTAGTTTTAGCAGATCTGGAATGGATGGCTGGATTGTCAAAAGAATTGTTCACAAATATTAATAAAAAAAAGTTTATGTTCAATTTTAACCACGAAGACAATTCATTGACAATAACTATGTGTCTCTTCAGAGGAATGAGTAGATCAAGTCAGGGAAAATTACAATATCGGAGTGGTAAATATAATATGTTTGTGTGTCCTATATACATTGATCACATTAATTAATTAATTTAATTGTTTACAATACTAATTTGGTATAATTGTGTCTTAATTGATCAATGCTGTCCCAGTTTAAAATAATATGAAAGTAATTTCATCAGATATTCCACGTTTATTCATCCTAACATCACCCAATGTGCCAGCCTTGATATTTCCGTTGAATTGCTTTTGTGCTTCCTACCTGCTTCAAATAATCAGGCACAAAAATTTAAGAAATGTGTTTAATTATGATTTTGAGGCCATAAATGAGGAATAAAAAGTGAAGAAAATGTGGAGTCGTTGTATTGATTATGATTTTGAACGAAATCAAGTCAGAATTGCCATTCAAACACTCTCATTGTTGTTTCAACTCAGATTCCCATTTTCAAAGTCTGAGGCTTGAGTAAAAGCAACGCGTGTAACTACTCTCTCAGTCCCTATATAAAATATATATTTAACTAAATACCACGTATCAATAATTAAAATTTTGTTAAATTTAATTGAAAATAAATTAACTTACAATAATTTTTTAATTTTGCTCTTAGTGAAGAAAATGTGGAGTCGTTGTATTTATGATGATTTTGAACGAAAATCAAGTCAGAATTGCCATTCAAACACTCTCATTGTTGTTTCAACTCAGATTCCCATTTTCAAAGTCTGAGGCTTGAGTAAAAAGCAACGCGTGTAGACTACTCTCTCAGTCCCTATAAAAATATTATTTAACTAAATACCACGTATCAATTAATAAATTTTTAGTTAATTGAAATAACAAATTACAATATTTTTAATTTTGCTCTTAGTAATATCAATTAATATCATGGCGAGGGTGGGTAAAACACCCAATTAATATATTTTTTTTTTCAAGACAATAATAAAATTGTTTACTGATTTAAAAATACGATGATCGTTCGTATATTAGGTATAAAATAAATATCTAAAAAAAATAACTATATATAAAAACAGGGGAGTAATCAATACCATAATCTCGCTTCGCAAGCACGAAAATTCGAGTTGACCACCAAAAAATATAGTGCGGGTTCGAGTTCTATGTTCTCCACTCGTTCCATGACAAAATTCTCTTTAAAAATTACATTCACAATGTAATTAAAAATATTATCCCTCCACAAATTTATAGGCATAATGATGATTAATAAAATTCATTAAATACACTTTATAATTTTATTTTTAAGATAAAAATACAAAACTGTTAAAAATGTCTTTCATGCACTACTTTATTTGTGAAATAATGTTAAAGATAACAATCTAATGGGAGGATAATGTTAAAAAAACATCATCAATGATGATCTTAATTTTGAAAATGAACTCTAGAAGTGTCCTTATAATTTATGATTGAGGGACAATAAAATTCATCAACAGTTTAGCATAGCAAAAGTGGAATAAGAAATATTCCAAGAGAAAAAAATCTCTTCTGTTAATCTACTATTAACTTTGTCATTTTTTGCTTATATGGCATATTTTATGGGGCTCAAGCACAATGATAAGTAGGATTCTAAGCATGTCCTTTAGTATTAATTTATGCGTAAACTCTTTTTTCAAAAATACTGGCCACCTTTTAGGAGTGTTGAGTACCTTGAAGTTTTATTAAAATAAAATTTAATAAATATTACTAAAATATTAAATTTCCATATTTAATAATGATAAATATTCTTCCAAAATTTGTAAATTATTTTTAAATATTAACAGCTCAAACTAGTTTTTCACATATGTATAGGTGACTAACTTGTAATTTTTATATATCAATCATATTTTAACATTTATTAAGTTCTTTAAATTTTTATGTCATTTTCTGCAATTTTTTTGGTCTACCAATGATCTTCCCCCCAAAATATTGCATAATCTAAATTTAATACCCTCTATATACTATAGTGTTGGGGGTACAATCATAACTCTAACAGATCAAGAACAATATGCCAACAAATATGCTTATTTAAAAGATATTGTCTATCCTATTAACGTGTTACAAAAAAGCTACTCAACAAGAAAATAATGGAGAGATGCAAGGGAAAATCCCTTTATTAATTTAGAAATTCATTCCCTTAGTTGTTAATACAAAATTACAAAATATCAAAATATTATAATATTAAATTGGTTGTTGTAATATTTTGTTGGAAGATTGTTAGCTAATAAACAATATTATATAAGGACCTACAAAATTTAAAGAACTTAACCGATATAAATATATGATTGATATATAAAAAATTACAAGTTATCTATAAATTTTTGAAAAACTAGTTTTAACCTGTCAATATTTAAAAAATAATATATAAATTTTGGATAAATATTTATAAACAATAATATTTAAATTACTAATTTTACCAAAAAATATTTAAATTATTAAATATTAAAATATTTAATATTTTAAGGATATTTATTAAATTTTATTTTAAACAAAACTTTAAGGTATTTAATGCTCCTAGAAAAAGATTCATGGTGTTCAGCATTTCTAAAAAAAGAGTTCAAGTGCAAATTAACATCAAAGAACATAATCAAAATCTTATTTGTCACTATACATGGGCCCAATGGACATGCTATGTCAGTAGAAAATGACGAAGTTAATAGCTTATTAATAGAAAGGGTATTTTGCTCTTCAGAAATATGGTTTAGGAAAAAAAAATTACCCCATTTATCAATATAGGGTGCTCAATGCTCCTCCAAAAAAAAAAATCTAAGAGTAAAATACACCTTAATCTTACAATATATGCATGAATAAAAAAGCTCAAAGAAACTTATAATATAATCTTTATTTTTAATACAAAACATCACTAGATGAAAACAAAAAGCCCCCATCATCCATAAATAATAAACTAAAACAAAAAAAAATACTTTTTTTCAGTCCTATTGACAAGATGGAGAAAAAAACTTTTTTTGTGTTATGTATAATTTATGTCATTAAATTTTTATCCCAAATTTTCTTTTTTACTCTTTATTAAATGTTGGTAAGCGAAAATATATTATTAAAATATATATTCCTTTCATTCAATATTATAAGATACTTTTAACCAAATTACACCTTCAATAAGTTAGTTAATTATTTTTAAAATTACACACTTTCTTTATATTTAGTCCTATTTAATAATGTATCTCAATTAAAAAAACCTTATTAATTATCCCCCTAATTAAGAGTATCTTTTAGAAAAATAATATTAATTACATCTTGAAATACTTAAAATATCTTATATTTTTTAATATCTTACCTCATAAAAAATTTCTTATAGTTTTTTAATAGAATGATTATATTTAATAGAAATAAAATTAAAAGTTTATTACAATTTTGGAGATAGACAATGAGTTTTAAAATTTTTCTTAGTTTCGGTGAAAGTAAATTATGTTGAAAATAACTTATATGTCAATAACGAAAGTAACTTGCTATTAATTTTTAGGTGAATTAAATTGGGGCTTATTAGGACATTTTTTTAGGGTTAAATAGCACTTGTAGAGATATATCTAGCCTACCAACAAGTTCCACACATTGTCAGGGATTTGATCTCTAATTGTATGAGTTACTCGTTTGAACCTATTTATAGGACAAAGAGTATTATTTTAATTACAGGATACCTCAATAATCATTTGATATATCTTTATCTTTTTCCTCTTATTAATTGCTAGAAAAGTTATTAAATGATAGAATATTTTAGAGTATCTAAAATAAAAATAAAAGTTAAAAACTTTATGATTTTTCAATATAAAATTTTCCTTATTTCAATAAAAATACTAGGAGAGTAAGGTATAATTACAACAACAAAAAATATGTACTAAACTTTTAGCGCCTAAACCAACTTCCCTGTGAATTCCAAAATAGAGGATAGATATTACTAAAAAAAAAAAAATAAAGAATAGAAACCCGCATTGCATCTGGCTGCCAACTGTCGCAGTCCTAACTAGGCATATTTGTAATACAAATCTTAGAAGAAAACAAAGTCAAAAGGCCAGAGCATTTTCCCTGATTGGCTGAACAAGATGTCATGTCACTTGCTGGTCGTCCTTCTACTGTTCATTTGATTTGATTGTTTTTCCATTTTAGTCTTGTACTTTCTTGTTGGTCTCAGGGTTCAAATCTGCCCCAGAAACTAACCAAAGCACAGAAATTCAAGAATTCAATTTGGGTGCTCATTATTATAATGAGATCTGAACTAATTTTGATATCGATAGTCCAGATTCAAATCATAATTATATATTATATTTTTTAAAACAAAAATTTCTAAAATTATAAAATAATTTTAATAATTTTTTATTTTTAATATGGTCTAGATTTAATTTGGAGGTCCAATTTGATATTAAAATTTTTATTTGGATCGTGCAAAGTACATCTAAATATTTAATATGCATCAATTATAAAAATTTTAATATTAAATTATACCCTTCAAATTAAATCTAGACTATATTTAAAATAAAAATTTTATTAAAAATTATTTTTATAAATTTTTGTTTTAAAAAATATAATATATAATAATGGTTGATCTGGATAGTACAAATCTCATCACAATAATGAGGACCCAAACCAAACTCAAAATTCAATGACCCATTCAAAGTCTTAGTCTAATTTTGCATGGAAATTTCCTTCTCGTGCTTCAAGCGGACCCGTCCTATAAGAATAACAGGGTATCATGCTACCACGAAAATCAAATTAGCAAAACAACGTCTTTGAGAAATTGTAAGTACTTTTGCTCTGCGTGTTTCAGCTTTGATTTTAATGCTCAGGTTTAGATCTTTGAACCTTCATTAATTATACATGCCTTTTGGCAAAGTGTAAATCATTTCTCTCATCTTCTTCTGTCCTTTCACTTCCAAAGAGAACTCTTCTTGGTTCCCTTTATCCCTAGAAGGTGACGTTTATGCTTTGAGCTTGAGCGCTATATTTATTTATTAATATGTTTTGAAGTTAATCCTATTTGCTTTTGTCATTCCTTTAGCTAACAACATGAGCAACGGTTTGATCCCAAGGACTTACATGTCGGCTTCCACAGCTATAGAGGTAATGCAAGACAGAGGACTTAATGCAGAGGATGATTGTTATGGAGGAGTTATAGTTAACGTGGAAGAGCCAATGGATTCCATGGTCTTTTCTTCTCTGCTAAAATCATCAATGTCAAATTGGCAGGAACAGGTAGATCGTCAGGTTTTTTAACTATGATACCTCTTTTTGGTTGAATAGATATGATTGCTTGTTAGCCGTAGATAAACAATCAAAATGGCTTTAACAGGGAAAGAAGGGAGTGTGGATCAAGTTGCCCATAGGACATGCAAATCTTGTTGAAACTGTAGTGAAGGTAAATGCTGTTTCTGCATCAAGACAATGTTTGGTATGCTGAAAAGTGTTTTCTAAGGAGGAAATGAGATAGGTGCATTTCACTTTTTTCCCCCAGAAAACACTTATCTACCTATACAACAATATTGCACAATAGTCTGGGCTAATCTCAAGATGTTGGCCTGCAAATTATTTGGGTCAAGCTGAGATTTTATTCTGATCTTTTTTACAGGCTGGATTTAGGTACCACCATGCTGAACCGGATTACTTGATGCTTGTGCATTGGATTCCCAACACTGCTGATACTCTTCCTGCAAATGCTTCACATCGTGTGGGGATCGGTGCATTTGTCATGAATGACAATAGAGAGGTATTCCTTTTGTGTTTCCAGTTTCCATTGGGTCAACATTTTGCCTTGCTTAACACTAGCTAACGAGATCATGCTGTGCACATGGTATAAACTTTTCTGTCAAGTTAATTGAAGGGGAAAAAATACAAAGCTTAGCTTTGATTTTTCTTTTTGTTTTTTTGTTTTAACTTGTAGTGAGTACTTTGAGCCTGTTAACTGTATATGAACATGAATTCCTGCATGGTACTTGTTTTCTCACAAAAAATAAAAAAAGAAAAAAAAAACAAGTGAATTGTAGGCAGTGGCTTAATACATGTTCTTTTAAACATCTTCAGCTTTAATGTAATTGTCCACATATAATGATGTATGTGGGAAAATATTATCAGTTAGAATCCTAGACTCACTAAGCATTTAACTTTGGGATTGGCAGCGATTCATTGGCAACTGAGTAAAAACAATACATTCGCTTTATCCAGCGGAGAAATCTGGTTTTTTTTTTTTTTTTTTCTTATATTAACTGCCTAATGACTTGTACATAGAGAAAAAAACTTATTTTCCACAAAGAAGATCAAATCTTTTCCCTTTCCAAGTACCTGGGTCAGCCTTCATTTTCTGATTATCCAACTTGTTTTTTGGGCTGGAAATTTCAATTTAGTGGTTTCAGAGTGTATTCTTGTGATTTATTTGAAGTACCATAGTAATGAAATTGTTTCGTTTCATGTCATAGGTGCTTGTGGTTCAGGAGAGCAATGGTTGGTTCAAAGGTAAAGGTATATGGAAGTTACCTACTGGGACTGTTGAGGAGGTAGGTATTTTAAAGTCCAATGTTGATGAATTATTTAATTTGTTTATATCTTTTTCTGTACATAATTTGGATTGCACTTACAGGGTGAGGATATTTCTACTGCTGCTATTAGAGAAGTTAAAGAAGAAACAGCAGTAAGCATACGTACCTAGACAATCTATTAGCTTTTAAAATCTGTATTTTTGGACTCGTTTGAAGCCTAAGAGCTCTCTGCTTTAATTCTTCTCACAGATAGAGACAGAATTTGTTGAAGTTTTAGCTTTCAGGTAGGACTAATGCGTCTATTTAATTAGTAAATTTACATGTTAATCAATAATAATCAGTTGTCAAGGCACAAAGGTTGAATTATTTTTCTCTTTTTTTATCTCTCTTGCATCAGGCAAAGCCATGAGGCTTTCTTCCAGAAATCAGATTTGTTCTTTGTTTGCATGCTACGACCACGTTCCTTCAGTATTCAGACTCAAGCCTCTGAAATTGCTGCAGCTCGGGTATGCTCTGTGCCCTATTAATCTATGAAAAAATTTTCAACTCCTATTCATTTTCTTTTAAATTCATGAAAATGTTTAAAAGATTTCAACTTTTATTCACTTGTCTGATTTCATACCTATTGCATTCTTGTTTCTAGTCAATAAAAGGATGTATGCTTGTAAATTCATCAACTCAACTTGTGTTTTCATCATGAGAGATCATTGACAGATACATCTCATTTTTTCGTCTGAGGATGAGAAATGTCACTCATATCCCAATATGACAAAAAAGTGACAAGTAGTTACAAATAATGATAACAAGGACATAATAGACATTGCATCTGGTAGATCATATTAATTAGAGTCTGATGTAATTGCCCTTTTGATTCATGCAGTGGATGCCAGTCGAGGATTATGCAGCCCTACCCTTTGAGAAACAAAACTTAGGCTTCGACTCGATTACGAAAATATGCTTAGAGAAGTTGGATAGGAACTATACTGGCTTCTCTCCTCTACCCACAATTTCATCTTCTGGCGAAAAAACCTTCCGTATTTCAACAAACACCATGCTAACCACTTGTTTGCTTCCAAAAAATCACCAAGCTTGACGTGTAATTGCTGGTGCTATGACTATGAGACCTTCGTGGATTATTAAGTTCTTGCTTGCATCATATAGCTATCTATATCTTCCTAAGTTTCCTCATTCTGTTTCATCTTCTTTCTCTAACCATCTAATAATGGACTCTGTTTGCTTATTGTTCTATTTTCTAATCTCTGTAGATGTAATTCTTTCTCAGTGTAGTGATCAAATGTGTTAGTGTGATTTCATTTTATATACTTTCAATTCTTCGATACTTATGTAAACTTTATATTATATGTGCTTTTCCTTCTCAACCTCTCAATTAAATCCTTGCTCTGCTCCTAGTGGTTTAATATTAATTTTAGTGTTTTAGGTGGTTAATTGATGAACCTCCTAGAACACAACATGATCACGTTGTTACTTTTCCTTATCCTTAGTCTAAGGCAAACTTAATCAACTTTGTGCTTATTAAAAAATGAGAGTTCCATCCTTAAATTATTAAATAAATATATAACTTTTCAATTTGTCATTTGCAATTTATAATCATACTAAATTGTCTAATAATCCAAACTATAATAAATACGCAGGGGATAAATTAGAAAAAAATTAATTACTCTAACTTTGTCTTATATTAAAAATAAAAGGCAAAATGATAATAAATTCCTTCGAAATATAAAAATAACAAATAAGTACAACAAAATGTGGTAATTATTTTTTAATCCCTAGGAACACATTTTGGATTTTAATTTTTTATAGAATGATATATTTTTCCCCAAATCCCTTTCTCTCTCTCTCTCTACCCTTTGATCTCCCCTTTGATCTCCCTACTCTCCGACTTTCCGTCCACACTCTTTGAGCTCTCTTCCCCTCCTTACATCTTTGATTCAGGTTGGTGTGAATTTGTTTTGTATATCTGCAGATTGTGGTGGTGCAATGGATTCATGAGGGAGGTAGGACATGGATAGCATTTTTTACTAGAAGCGGAGTCAAAAAAAAAAATTATTGGGGGACCGAAATGACAAAATACATATTATAATAAAAAGAAATATATATATATATATATATCACTAATATAACATAATTATTTCAATCTATATATTTATATTCAATTATATATATAGCAAAAATAAATATACACCTCTCATTAATTTTTCATGACATAAAAATAATTAATTGTATCTATGATAAAAATTTTAGAAATTTCCTTCTTAATATAAAATATCATTAAATTGGTGAAGATTTCACCTTCCCATAAGCATTAAATAATTTAAATGCATCATTTGGATCTAAAATTCTGTTCAATCTAAAAAGCTCTATTAGTTGCTTGCTGAATTTATCATATATAATAATGAAAAAAATTAAATCTATATATATATATATATCAATTACATATACATAACATAAATATTTTAGTGTATATATTTATATTCAATTTTACACACACATATATATAAAACAAAAATAAATATATATCTCTATTAATTTTTCATAGCATAAGAATAATTAATTGTGTCCATGATAAAATTTTTAAAAATTTCCTTCTACATATAAAGCATCATTAAATTGGCAAAGATTTCATCTTCCCCATAGGTATTGAATAATTTAAATTCATCATTTGGATCTAAAATTTGTTCAATTTAAAAAGCTCTATTACTTGTTTACTGAATTTATTATTTAATTATTTTAATTGATAATTATAGTAAATAAACACATCAAGACGGTAATAATGCTCAATTGTTACAAATTCTTTATGTCGATGATATCTAAGTATATCATAATAAAAATTATTCATATATTAAATTTCAATTGCTTAGTTATTACACAAAAAAAGTAAGTGTTTTTTTTCGAAGAACATATCTTAACTATAACAAATTAACTTTTAGATAAGTAATTTTATTATAGATATCAAACACATAGCATTTAATATGTCACACCCTAATACTAAGGATATGATTGGCATGGAATTTGAGATAACTCACATTCCACAAGCCTAAATTAATCCAAGTTTAAGCTAAAATATAGACATATAATCTAAAAAGAAAATACCTAGTCTTAAAAATTTTGTAGAAATTTTGATAGAATTTCTATTATAATTTGAACTTCCCAAAATTTCTACAATAACAAACTTGTCAGCCAATCCAGCAAAGAAAACTAGCTTCATACCACTAGATTACATATTAGAAATGTAAAACTAGGATCTAACTATGGATACATGGAGCACTAACTTGCAATTATACAATACAATACATAATGTCCCTAAAAAGGGATATTCACAATTCACTTTCTCTTTCCAAAAACAATATGACCCCTCAGTGACCCATAGGAGGTGTAAGGTTAGTTACAGTAGTTGAGATCAAGAATTTCTGGTGAGTAGTATTCCAATCAAAATTATAAATAAATATAAAGAATTTATGAAGATAATGATTAATAAACTTAATTGGAAAACAATTTGATGAAATAATTGAACATATACTTAATTAACAATAAATAAAAAATTTTCTTAATAACATAACCATGAAATTTAACAATGATAATAGAATCACATAAATGTATTAAAATTTGTACTGCTCCTAAAATATAAAAATTTTCAATAGTAGTACAATCCAATAAAATGCTTCTGGAGAACCAATCTAAAAATAATAAAATTTAATTTAATTTAGGAGGGCTTTATAAGGACGAATAACAAGCGTGGACACATAGTCCATGAAGGTAAATAACCAATCAAACGTGGACACATAGTCCACAAGAGTAAGTAACCAATTAAGCATGGCTAAAGCCACAAAACAAACACAAGCATAAAGCCCACGAAACAAACATGAGTACAATACTTACGAATATCCACCCCTTCGTTCCACGTGCATTGGCTTACTCACGGGCTAGCACCTCCTATAAGCATTCTACTAACTAGATGTACTATGGTGCACCAAAGGCTAACAGAACTGCCATTAACAGCCAACGTTCTGAACTCAATCCCCTTAATAAAAATCAAGTGTGTATAGAGCAAGAAAACAATTTCAAAGTTTTCATCTCCAACCATGCTATTCTACTATTAATTTCACTACTCAGATTCATTTTTAAATTAAACATGAAATTAAATAATTAAGCTGCAATAACATAAATTATTGATAAAATCAAAACATGATCATTAATAAAATAATTATTATAGAAATTAAATTGAAAAGGATATTAATACAATTTACAAGAGAATGATATTAAAATTCAAGTAAAGAAATTTTTACAAAAACATTATCAAAAATTTATTTGGAATCTACCCACTCACTTGAAAATTTTCAAGGATTTTAAAGTTTGATTCACTTCAACTTCTCACTTAATTTCAAGGGTACCATTAATTTTCCTACCAGGTCAATCAAAAGTCTAAATCATTTGTTTTATTCTTCTCTTAATATAAATAAATAAGTACTTAATATGCTAACCATCATTAATTAACAAGATTCTTTTAATCCTTATAAGTTTTTTTCCTCCTATAGTTTCACTTATCAATTAATTCCTGAAACAATTAGGGACATTTAAATTAATTATAACTAACATCACAACTATACATATATAGCTAATTATTTTCTTATCAAATTATTAACTTAACAATAACCCAACAAGAGCAAAAACAAACCTTCCCATCTAGTTTATGCCTTTTGCAATGCTTAACATAACATCACAAACTATCAAGCCTCTTTCGCTTAAATTTCCTTTCCAAAAGTTCTCTTATAACAATAATTGTTTAATTAACAACAATATATTCACCACACATGTCTTGCCATAACATGTCAAAGCTCACATTTAGACATTTTATTAAATACCTCACAGACATTAATTCTCAAAGCTTCCCCCTATCCAATTCCATTCCTTCAACCCAAATCAATAATAAACTTAAAGAAAATCAAATCAATTATGCTTGTCATGTTCAACCCCCTGCCAAGAATTAATTAGTTAAAAGCTTGATGAAGATTTAAACTCACTTCCATCCTTCCCAAGCTTGAATCAAACAACTATAATGAATAACATATTAGAAATCATGCTCCTAAAACTTGATCTTCAACTTGTTTATATCCTGTTACCTCTCTTATTCACGCACAAGATCAACAGAGAGGACGAGATTTAGATATCCTCACCTCAATCCATGATGACAGAAGCAAAAAAGAAGAGAAAGTTGCAATCACATGAGCATGAAGGAGAAAGAAGAAGGTCTGGTGCACTCCATACCACAGCAAGGACAGAGAAGGAAGATGGATTTTAACACTTGAAACAAGGAAGATGATGAAGGAGAGGCTTCGATGACAGTACCCCATAGCGCACACGAATAGAGGAGAAAGAGAAGCAAGTGACCGTGACTTTGACCTCGTCAGCGGTGAATCCACAACAAACTTGGGTACTGGCGACGAACAAAATAGCAAGGAAGGAGAACGAAAAAGATGGAGAATAACAAGGGTCTTGAGTTTGAATCTTCTCTCAATCACCAGATGATTCAACCAAATAGAGAGGAAGAGAGAAAAGGAAGACGATGATGGCCGAAGGCACAGAAGCGAGAGATCACCAGAAAACACGAAGAGAAACAAAGGGAGATAGCAATGAAAACATAGATTGAGTTGAAGGATTCATATTTTTTTCCGCTATCTATGCATCTAAATGACAAATAGTAATAAAAAATCTGAACATTAGAAAATTGTGAAAATTATAAGAGAGGGCACATTATTTTCCTCTAATAACATAAAAGCCATAATTTTAAACTAAATGAAATTAGCCTATCACTCAAAATAATTTAATCTCTAGACTTTTAGGTAAGCTATTAGCTTAAGTTTCACTTAATCACCACTCTCCATTTGTCGTAAAACTAATTTATATAAGAAAGAAATTAGGATTTTTTAATTTAAAATTTAGGGTCATAACATAATATATCTTAGAGTTTTTGTTGCAGCGTTTTTTAAAAAAGTTTTTTAGTAATAATTCTCATAATTTCTTTCACCAAATATAAAATGAAAGAAAGGAAAATTAAGTGACATCAATGCTTTAAGAGCAACTATAGCATTATTTTGTTGAAAATAAGTAGATCATATGACAACTATATTTTCAAGCTACTAAAACAATTAGATTACACATATGTAAAAGACTAATTAAAATGAGAATTTATTGAGTGTCTCAAGGTTTCTATAATATGCTAACTTAGGGGGGATTGAAAAAAAATATAACTCTTATGTTATCTAGAATATTTTAAAAATAATTACTATTTATTATTTGCCATTATTTAAGAGATGTTATTTGATAGGATATTATTGTAAATAGTCTTTATTAGGTTATCTCTTTCTCCTTGCATATATTGTACTCATCACAATAGTAATTGATATGACATTTTTCAATCTTTCTCTAGTTTATCTCTCTCGTCTTTGATAGCTTTTATGGTACCAAAGTTATGTAATATTTTTTCCATGATAAATTAGTTTTTTAACAGCATTAGCCTTCCTTGTACTACTTCCTTCCTTTGTCACGAGTTTAGATCCACCTTAAATTTATTTTTGCATATCTAAAGGGTAGTTCCGATAAATTAGCATTTGTAGATTCATTAACTGTTGAATCGTGTTGAAATTTGGTCAATAGGTGCAAAACATCCAATGCGTCATTTTCAACAGTCAGATCGTTGATTAATTTTCTAGTGTAAGTGTTATGCCATTCCTACTACGATCTTTGGTTTGGTGTTTTTAATCCTTCATTATTTTTTGTAAGCCTTTTTTGGCCTTAAAAAATGAAAAAGTTAGAGGTTGCTCAATCTATATTAGTTACGTTAAATAGTTGCAATCACCATCTTTGGTTGGAAAAAAATATAATCTTGCTCAGCCTACTTTGGGATCCTTCTGATTGAATTTGAAACTTTATTGTGCATGCTCATCTCCAATTCCTTTAGCCCATCTATTGTCTTATCTACTCTCACCAGTAAATCCACTTGGCATTTTGACTCTACTTATTACAACCATATGATAGGTTAGGAAAATTTCTTCTCTATGACACCTAATTTTAATGCCTATCCTATACACATTGCTGATAATTCTCAAATGCCTAATAGTCATATTGGTACTGTCCCTTGCCTTCCCTATCCATTCATGATACATATTTTATTCTTCCTATCAACTTCAACCTTCTTTCTATTAGACAACTCGTTGCTATGAGTTATGATGTGTTATTTAATAAATGTGGTTGTGTTGTGATGGATTCTCAGACAGGACAGGTTATTGGGATTGAGAGCAAAGTTGGTTGCATGTTCAAGCTCACCTCAATACACCTACCTAAGATCACTATTCCTATATTGTGTGTTGCCTTCACATCCTTTTCTTCTGATTCTTTTCCTGACTTATGGCATCATCATCTTGCTCATCCTTCTTTGAGTAAATTACATCATTTAATTTCTAGTGGGCTTTTACGTCATGTCCATAGTCATTCTTTGTAATGCATTTCTTGTCAAACTGCCAAACAACCCACTTTGTCTTTTAAAAAAATGATTCTATTGCTGCTTCTCCATTTAATTTGATTTATTCTGATGTTTAGGGTCCTGTACCTACTCCCTCTATAGGAGGATCCTGATATTTTGTGATTTTTGTTGTTGACTTTCTCATTTTACTTAGATTTATATGATGAAACATCGATTTGAGTTACCTAAACTTTATATCAAATTTTCTACTATGATTCACACTCAATATTCTAAAGTTATCAAAAAAGTTTGTCATGATAATACTTTGGAATATTGTGATTATAGATTACTCACTTTCTTGATTCTCTGGGTACTATTTCTCAATGTTTTTGTCCTTATACTTCTCAATAAAATAGTCATGCTAGCGCAAACACCATCATATTCTTGATTCTGTTAAAGCATTGCTCATTTCCTCTTCTTTTCTTGAATAATTTTGGGGTGAAGTAACTTTAACCTCTGTCTTTTGCATCAATCCACTCCTGTCTCTTATCACCAATAACATTTCTCCTTTTGAGCGTCTCTATAGTTATCCTCCCTATTATAGTCTTTTAAAAGTCTTTGCTTGTGTCTATTTTGTTCTTCTTCCATCTCATGAGATAAACAAACTTCAAGTTCATTCTCGTGTCTATTGTTTTCTTGATTATGATTCTAAGCATAAGGGTTACCATTGTTGGGATCCTCTCTCACCGTATTCATATTTCTTGACATGTTGTCTTTTGGGAAAATATTAAGTTTTCATCTCTAACCAATCTTTCATCATTCTCATCTTCTTTACCTCTTATTTTAACATATATTTCTACTGATCTTTTTTCACAACTGATGTTGTGCTTGTTTTACCTACTATTTATAAAGTCCCGGGTTTAGACTATCAAGTTTCATCTTAACCCGTGCTTTACCATTCCACATCATACGATCAAGAATATAATATCAGAATATTAGCCCTTTATTTGTTTTCAAAATCACGAGATTCTGTCTTCTCAAAACATGCATTCAAATAAGAGGACTAGTGGAAGTGTGAACAAATATCCCTTAAGGTTTAATTTCTATAGCTAGGCTCAAACCATTAACGAGCAAAACCCAATCCCTTAAGGTTTAATTTTTGCCCTAAAACTCCCTTCTTTCATCCAATTGCCCACTCAAAACATTAGAGCACCATATAGAAATTCAAAATAATATCTCTAGGACTCAAGAAAACCAAAGCTTACAAGAATAAAGCCTTTGAGATCAAAATTCAAAGCTCCAACCTAAAAACTCAAGAAAACTAAGAGGAAAAAAGAGGATTGAAGTAGGAACTTAACTAACGTGTATCCAAGCTCGCAACCTCTGTAAAGCCTCCCAAGTTTGAGCTCTAGCTTCCTCTCTTTCTTTCTCTTCTCACCGTCACTCTTTCCTTGTTTTTTTTCCTCTTGTGAATTTCTTGCTTCTTTGTCCTTTGTTTTTTGCGTTATTCTGAACAAAACACATCGAGGAAAATTACAAGGAAGGGCCCAATATATTTATTATAGCACAACGCCTAGGTCAGCTTTAGTAATTTTTTTCATAGTTAAAAATAAAATAAAACCTAACTTTTACTTAGTAAAATTCAAACTCTGGACTTTATTAAATTCTTCATAATTTTAATTTTAAAATAAATTTGAGTCTTGAAAAATGTTGGAATTTTACACATTCTAATATGGAAATTATGATATATTAAGTTCTTTTTTATTTTTCCAACAACATGGTTCTCATGTTTTCCTTTTGATTAACATCTTTTAACATATTTTTTATGTACTTTGCTTTTGAAAATGCTGTCATTTTAATGGATAATCCTCAATGTAGTGTTCCACACTTGTTTGAAAATGTCAGATTTTTAACATATTCATACACAAGTTTCCTCCCTAATGAATCTCTACTAATATTGTTCAGCTATAGCTATATAAAAGTGATTTTCTATTCCCTTACTTCATTAAGGATTATCGTGGTTCCCAAGTGTAGACAAATTGTTGATTTAATCAAATTATTTACTTTGTTCTGGTACTAAAAAATTGAATTTATACAAAACGTTAAAATAAAGATTGCACGAGATTGTATAAAAATTGCATAGAAATTGCATGAGAAATGCCACAAAAAATGTAAATAAAAATATACATATATTATATTTTATTTTCAATTATTACTGAGGGCAATTATGTTCGAAAA